>NC_065917.1:6525998-6826182 GCF_905147045.1 Nymphalis io | reverse complement strand
TTGAAATTTTATAATTATTATGGTCAATATCGCATATAATTCTATGTTATTTCACGACCGTTTTCTGCTTCTGTTTTGAGTTTATTCTTATAGGATAGCTGAGTTACTGAGTTAGCTTGCTCGGATTTATAATCGCAACGTTCTCATCTCAATCGCATCTTTTTATTTATTTCAGTAAGATAGACTTACTAAAGTAAAGACAAATATGTGAGCTATTTATCTCGACTTTATTTTATTTCATGCGCAAATATCCTGGAATCCGATAGCCGCGCTACGTATCGGGTCTAATCTGAACCCACTTAACATACACAAAAAAAAAGCGGCTGTTTATGTGGAGTTCAGTGATACGCATAGAATTATTTAAAAAAATACTTTGTTTAAATATAAGTCGATTATGTGAAACTTACCAATAAATAAAAGGATCAATTTGGTCGCCATTTTGTGAATCCACCGTTCTGTAAAGTCTCTTCTAAAGATCAATCCTTATATACTACAGAAACTAATTTCGAATGTATATTTTTCATGGTTCACGGCGTTTCAGGTTAAAATTAAAAAACGTTTACAAACTTCGTTATCATTTTAATTTGATTTTGAATACAATTAATCGGTTCACTTACATTTTATATAAAAAACTGTTAATTTTCATATTATTTTTAATGCTTATAATAATATTTTTTATGTATGTTGGGTATGACTTGTGAAATATCTATTTGCGCGTCTTGGGGGTAAAACCGATTCGTATGCCGTGACGGCAAAGGGCGTGACGCTCTCTTATATCCCCATAAGCAAGCTCCTCTGAGTAGGTACCACCCACCTATCAGATTTGTTTATCAGGTTTTGTTTCTAATAGCAGGGCTTTGTGCAAGTCAGTCTGTGTAGATACTACCCACTTTGCTAAATAGCAATACAGTATTGCTGTATTCCAGTTTGAAAGGAATTGAGCCAGAGTACTAACACAAGAGACATAACATCTTAGTGCTCGAAGTTGGTGGCGAATTGAGGATTTAAGGAATGGTTAACATTTCACACAGCTGCAATGTCTATGAAATTTGGTAACTACTGACCAGGTAGTCCATTTGGCAGGCCTTCCACGCATTATATAAAAAAAATTAAGAAACCATGCAATATACGAAAAAGCTATAACCATATATTTATATATGTTAACATAATTTAAGCGTCAATTGCGCGATGGTTTACGTTAGACGATTTAAAAGTCGATTCGATTTTGATCCCTTGGGATCTCGTCCTAAGACAAGCTTTACGTTTAATTGGATGAGTGAATAGGAATATTATTAATATCCTTAAAATGAAAATTGCTTATATTACTTTTAATTAAAAAAAAATCTTATCAATACTGGTGGTAGGGCTTTGTGCAAGCTCGTCTGGGTAGGTACCACCCACTCATATATACTGTTGTGTTCCGGTTTGAATGGTGAGTGAGCCAGTGTAATTACAATCACCAAGAACATAAAATCTTAGTTCCCAAGGTTGGTGGAGCAGTGACGATGTAAGCGATGGTTAACATTTCTTACAATTCCAATGTCTAAGGGCGTTGGTGACCACTTACTATCAGGCGGCCCATATGCTCATCCTGTAACTGTATTATATAAAAAAAAAACTTATAAACACGTTTGTATTGACTGATTATCAACGCATAGTCAAAACTATTAAATCTAGACAGCTGAAAGGAACCTGGGTCAGTTCTACAATGTAAGCATACGCTAAAAGACATTTTTGATGTTCGAGCCGGTTGGTGTGGTTGGTGGATGCTTGCCTTTCGCGCCGAAGATTGTGGGTTCGATTCCCACCCAGGACAGATATTTGTATGCATGAACATGTCTGTTTGTCCTGAGTCTGGGTGTAATTATCTGTATAAGTATGTATTTACAAAAGAAAAATAGTATATGTAGTATATCAGCTGTCTGGTGTCCATAGTACGAGCTCTGTACAAGCTTAATTTGGGATCGGATGGCCGTGTGGTTTAAAATGTCCCGGGATATTATTATTATTATTATTTGATGTGAAGTATCTAATGCGGCAACTGTCAAACTGACAGTTAATATGGCGATGCGTAGCCACGTCATGCAGCGCATATAAATAAATAACAGTTTAGCTAAATAAGTTATATTAATATTTTTTAATTTTCGTTTATGCCGTATTTATATTATTTCATAAACTATCATTTTATGTATACTATCCGTACAAAATAATTTCAATCTTTCTCATCTGCTAGACGTCTCGCGACGGCTCACTTTTTGATGTGAAATGTCGAAGGGTCGGGCAGATTGTTTTGGTTTAAGGGGGAATTTTGACTTTAAGCTAAAGGGGGGGGGGGTGATTAGTACCCATCCTACGGGGTTACTAGTTAATAATAAATATGTATGCAAAAGTACTTACAGTATTATTTAAGTAGAAATATTTTTACCTGTAACAGAATGAAATATATTAATAAATACAACATTATTGGTGGTAAGGTTTTGTACAAGCCTGTCTAAGATTACAACTCATTCACGATATATTTAATCACCAAAAAGTATGTATTTTTGTGTCCCGGTTTGAAGCGAGTGAGCCAGTGTAACTACAGGTACAGATGACATCTTAGTTCCCACGGTTTTGACTAGCCGGTTGGCGTGGTTGGTAGATACTTGCCTTTTCACGCCGAAGGTTGTGGGTTCGATTCCCACCCAGGACAGACATTTATGTGCATGAACATGTCTGTTAAAGTTAAGTATGTATTTACAAAAGAAAAGTAGTATATGTAGTATATCAGTTGTCTGGTTTCCATAGCACAAGCTTTGTACAAGCTTAATTTGGGATCAGATGGCCGTGTGTGAAAAATGTACCAAAAAAAAAAGGTAAGAGACAACAGGTGGCCACAGCCACCTTGAATTTTCAAGAAGGGCCTCTGAAAAGGGCTAGAAAGGGCCAAAAACTAATCAAGGCCGTTTAATTACGAATGTTTGTAAAGGTTTCATGCTGTTGGAACTGTGGTTAATAGACAATTTGATAATAAATTATGTATTACATATTTTGGTCTCGTGGCATGATGTAAGGCTGCAGACCCAGAGATCCTGGGTCCCATTCCCAGGTCGGGCCAATAAAAAGTTATTGGGTTTCTCTGTCATAAAATTGTCTCTCTTGAGATTGGCCGCCGTGGCCGAAATCGGTCTGGAGGACAATATTATTTTTTGTACTTGCATCTGCCCCTAATCCGAGCATTTTGATTGGCTGACTAGAATTTCATTAGCCAATAAGAACGTTCGGTTCGTAAAAAACTAACCTCCCTCAGCATGCTGAAACGTGAAAATGTCTTACCATGACAATGTCTATATATGGGTTACACTGGTGGTAGAGCTTTGTGCAAGCTCGTCTGGGTAGGTACCACCCACTCATCAGATATTCTACCACAAAACATCAATACTTGATATTGTTGTGTTCCGGTTTGAAGGGTGAGTGAGCCAGTGTAATTACAGGCACAAGGGACATAAAATCTTAGTTCCCAAGGTTGGTGGCGCATTGGATATGTAAGCGATGGTTGACATTTCTTACAATGCCAATGTCTAAGAGCGTTGGTGACCACTTACCATCAGGTGGCCCATATGCTCGTCCGCCTTCCTATTCTATAAAAAAAAAAAAAAACTTAACATCAGATGGGCCGTCTGGCTGTTTTTAATAAATAATTTAAAAAAAGATTAGCCCACTTATTATATTTTTGAAACTCAATTAATTTTAATTTTAATTAAATATACATAACTTGCCCTAATTAATAAGCTATAGGGTGAACAAACATACATAAGAAAAATTAATAGAATATACATATATTAAAGGCAAACAAAATTTCTCCACACTTATAATACGCTTTAATTAATAATAATTGACAATCAAAAATGAGCCATAATAAATATGACGTAAGGTTTTAATTTACTTTAAAAACATTTCATCTATGAAATTATAAAAACGCAACTTAGAATAATATTTCAATTCTTTTTATATAACGCGTTTGTTTAATGTACTCGTTAAAAATGTATTGGTTTATAATTCTCGTATTAATTCGCGGTACGTATATAATTTACATTTCATTAATTTTTATAAGAATATATAAGAACATGAAAGTCACGCTTAATATAAATTATATACGCGAAATACCACTCATCACGAGATCTCCTAAGCTATCCGCCCGATCGACTTGAAATTTGTCACAGTCACTCTTTCCACGACGAAGACGTTCAATAAGCACGGATTTTACGCAAATTCTATCCAAAATATATTAGTATTGTTATATACCCGTGCAGAGCCGGGACGGTTAGCTAGTTATTATCTATCCGTAACAGCCTGTGAATGTCCCACTGCTGGGCTAAAGGCCTCCTCTCCTCTTTTTGAGGAGAAGGTTTGGAGCTTATTCCACCACGCTGCTCCAATGCGGGTTGGTAGAATTCACATGTGGCAGGACTTCAGTGAAATTAGACACATGCAGGTTTCCTCACGATGTTTTCCTTCACCGTAAAGCACGAGATGAATTATAATCACAAATTAAGCACATGAAAATTCAGTGGTGCTTGCCCGGGTTTGAACCCAGGATCATCGGTTAAGATTCACGCGTTCTAACCACTGGGCCATCTCTTGTATTAACTCTGGTTTCATGTAAAATGTATAAATAAAACAAAACCAATAGATAAATATGCAGTTACATAAAAAAATCATGGTTTCTTAATAAAATAAATATATATTTCTTAATATTGTAATAATATATAATAGGAACATAATACACAAGTAAGTATTTAGAGAAGTAGAGAGTGGGGAAGAGGGGGCATGAATGAATAACCTACAAGAATAAGGGTTGGAAACTAGGGCTTACGTCGCTTGTTCTGTATTCAATAACTTTGTAAATCCTTGAATAACTTAAGGGTGGTTTTATTTAATTTCAAAGAAATCCACTAGGGTTACTTTTGAGGTTTACAAGGTATGGTATAATAGGGATAGAAGAGTCATTATTTCGTTCTATACATTGGTAACTCATTTTAATAGCGAGTTTTCAAAGTAGTCACATTAAATTTAAAAATACAACAGTACTTAAGTCACTTACCACGCACAGCTTAAGCTATGGGATGAAATTTTGCAAAGAAATTTCTTATGAAACGTAAGTAAGTATTAAGGTTTTATGAAAAATTCATCAACTAAGATGAACTTTTGTATACAAATTCGTCATTTTTGAAAGTTCGAAATAACATATAATCGATATTTACGTTGCTGTCTAATAGTAAAAGACAGCTATTACAGCGTTTCTGAAAATTCATTACTCACGTGAGTAAAATTGCTAATGAAAAAGTTTGTATAGAAATTCGCCTTGATTAGGAAATTCTGGATGTTTCTGAATAATGTTATGTTAGACTGCTTCTGTAACAAAAAAATTAACATTTAAAAACTAAAACACGACTAAAAACAGCGCTCTGAAAAGTAAGTTGCATAAAACAAATGAACATCCCATCATAAACATAAATGTGAAATGAGAGCCAAGTTCAATATTATGATATTGGTTGGTTGTTGACATCAACGACAAAAGAAGTGAGATTTAAAAGGGTGCCAAGTTCAATGGTCAGTCCTGAAATTTATTTATAACAACATAAAATATTTTATAACAACTTAAAATATAATTTCTTCTTATAACTTAGGATAATATACTGAAGCCTAAGGTCTGACTTGGCTTATCATCACACAGGGTGCTGCTCGCCAGTTCATGTGTTCATGTGTTGATTTATTATAAGTTTGCTAATTTATTTTCAGAATACGAAATAATCTCCGCAATGCCGCAAGGATATTACAGCAACCCGTGCCCCATTATGAGCACAATACCGATGTCCTGTGCTACCCCCTACAACTTCAACCCTAACCCAGCTAATCTTAATGTTGTTGTACCAAGCTGTGATGAAAGTAAGTGATGATGTGCCAGCGATTTTTTTTAAATTAGAAAGGTAGGTTGAGAGGCCAATGGGTGTCATGGTAAGTGGATATCTTCCATCGATATTGGCACTGTAAGATACTAACCCTCTACTCGGCATATTTTTTTTATGTCATGGGTAGGCGGAAAGCCTACTACACAGACATTGTCGATGTTCTTACATGCACCTTCAATCTTGGGAACGAAGATGTTATGTCCTTTGTGCCTGTAGTTGTACTGACTCACCCTTTAAACCGGGATGCGACAATACTAATTATTACGGTTTGGCGGTAGAATATCTGATGAGTGGGTGGTACCTACCCAGACGAGCTTGCACAAAGCCACCTAGCACTTAGGCTTACATTTCACATCAATGACAGAAGTGATACAGATAAACAACCCTTAGATTTACATATTACATACGATTCGCTAATATCTCTGGTGTATTACGCACTACAAACAGTTCTCGATGAATATACCTCTATTTATAACACAACACTATTCCACTTAACTTATATGCACTTTAATTTTACTTCCAAAGCTCCGATAACAACTTCGCCGTAATTCAAAACGCTATTTTTCACGAATTCATAATGAATACAATACTGTTTTAGTTCTCGACCCGCAATGTCATATCAATTCACGGTCATTTTTTTATTTGCCTGATAACAGGATTGAAAAAGATTTACAATTGAAATAAAATCCTGTTTCATAACTTGCCTTATCGGCGCGTAAATAAATAGATTTGTCAAGTAGATTTAAAAAGTAAAAGTATATAATTTCACAATCCTATTTCAATGCTACATATTTCTTTTTAATGTCTGTTTAATGTGTAATGGACCGCCGCGTTGGTCTAGTGCCTTGATGTAAGGCTGCAGACCCGGAGTTCCTGGGTTCAATTCCCAGGTCGGGCCAATAAAAGTTATTGGGTTTTCCTGTCAGAAAATTCTCAGTAGCAGCCCGGAGTCTGGAAGTTGGAAGTATGTTTTTCCGAGGCACGGGAGCGTCGGAAAAACGTGACGTGTCAGATAGCCGTCCCATCTGATAACTCTCATAGTTAGGGAATAGAGAGTGCACCTGTGTTTGCGCACACTTGTGCACTATAATATCTCCTGCGTAGTTGGCTAATCTCTCTTGAGATTGGCCGCCGTGGCTGAAATCGGACTGGAGGACATTATTATTATTATTATTTTAATGTCATAAAGTTTTATGTATTCATTATAAATAAATAAATGACAGAATATAAAATCTAATAAAAAATATAATAAATACGAAAGTAGCTTTGTTACGCTTTCCACCTAAGCCACTGAATCGATTTTGATAAAATTTCGTATGAAGCAAACTTGAAATCCGAGGAAGTACATAGGCTACTAATAACCCTAAAACTCTAAATACTTATCTTCTATCTCTCTCTAACTACTTATAAATAAATTATAATTCAAAGTATTTTATTTTAACCCAATTGTGTTCCGGTTTGAAGGGTGAGTGAGCCAGTGTAATTACAGGCACAAGGGACATAAAATCTTAGTTCTCAAGGTTGGTGGCGCATTGGCTATAAGCGATGGTTGACATTTCTTACAATGCCAATGTCTAAGGGCGTTTGGTGACCACTTACCATCAGGTGGCCCATATGCTCGTTCACCTTCCTATTCTATAAAAAAAAAAAAGTAATTCCTAATGTTTTTAATTTTTCAGGATTATCCATTTATAATAGAACACCAGGAAGAAAACTTACAAACCTACTCGGTAATGTACTTAGCTTACCTGGAGTGGCGGTAGATACACTGCTCACGGAAATATAAATGCATCTCTATGTACACGCCTTATGCGTCTTGCAATGTCACATAAATATTATTTGTAAACTAATATTTTGTTTTATTAAGACACAAACATAATTTATATTAAAGAAAGAATTATAAAACGATTGCGTATTAAGTTATTAAATTAATAAAAAAATAATGTATAATTACTCTGTCAGCCTTATATATTTGTGTGTATTAAATAAAATATACAATGTGTTACAATAACAAGCAATGTCCGATCGTTAAATATAATTGATTTCATATACATAATATAGCCGAGATGGCCCAGTGGTAAGAACGCGTGAATCTTAACCGATGATCGTGGGTTTTATGTGCTTAATTTGTGAATGAATTATAAATTCATCTCGCGCTTGAAGGTTAAGGCAAACATCGTGAGGAAACCTGCATGTGTCGAATTTCACTGAAATCCTGCCACATTTGTATTCCACCAACTCGCATTGGAGCAGCGTGGTGGAATAAGCTCCAAACCTTCTCCTCAAAAAGGGGAGGAGGCCTAAACCTAAGTGGGATATTCACAGGCTGTACTATATAATAATTGTCATATAACAAAGACAATTTTTAAGACGGTGTGCTGTCATGGATGGCGCCACAGAGGGGTTTACACCAAATTTCATCACGATCACGGTTATATGGGAATTTTTACCGAATTTTCCTTCAAAAATGACATTGTAGAGTCAAAATTATAATTCGAATGAAACTATATACAGTCTTTTCATTTTGTATGTCTAAAAACAGGCCTTATTATTAAGTTGCCAGAGTTCTATGTATATAAAATATTTATTTACAATATTTATATTCAAGTTGTTTTTTTAATTTTTTGTTCAAATTGTTTAGAGTTATTATTATTGTTTCATTAATGTTTTTATATAATTTTAATATTGTTTAATATTTTTCAAAAAATTTATGGCTATGATTCCTTGACCTAAAAATTTTTTTTTTTTTTTAATTTCCTAACAATAATTTATTGTTATCTATGGAATTTGATTAACAACTACGACTATTGTTGTTCGAATAATGTTTATACGTGGATTTTAACTAAAGTTTTTGTTTTTTACACATTAACGCAGACGCATACAGTGCGATAAAATGTATTTATATACATTTTTTTAAACATTATATTTCGTGATTTTAAATGAAATATTTATTTAATAAACTAAAAAAAAGGTTTCTCTTATTAATCGACATTAAAAAAAAGGCTATAATCCAATTTCGTTTGTGTGTATGTATGTTCGTACATAGATCATTGATTCTTTTTTATTAGATGATTGATACGTCCTAATAAAAAAATCTTCAACCTTAAGATTATTCCATATTAAAGGCAGAAAACGAGTTGATTGATAGCTACCCATCCCGGCTTCACACGGGTTGAATAAGAGTGATAGAACGATTATATATAATACATAGACATTTGTGTGCATGAACATGTCTATTTGTCCTGAGTCTGGGTGTAATTATCTATATAAGTATGTATTTACAAAAGAAAAATAGTATATGTAGTATATCAGTTGTCTGGTTTCCATAGTACAAGCTCTGCTTAGTTTGGGATCAGATGGCCGTGTGTGAAAAATATCCCAGGATATTATTATTATTATCTGACGAGTGTTTGGTATCTGCGCTGCCGGCTTTGCACTAGGCAATGAAATGCCATTTTTCTCAACGATACATAAGAATTAAGAGATTCAATTGAAACAAAGTATTAAATAATGACTTCGTGGTTAATTAAAATTAAATTAAAATATTAAAATTAAATGAAAATTCATAATTTCTTATAAGAAATATACGAATTAAGTATATTTTTTTAATTTTAATAATTTTCATCACGCAAAAAATATTTTTAAGATACTTCGGTATGCGATTATGTACCCTAACGACTTGTGCCCGCGGCTTCAGCTGCTCGGTATTCAGTTTGTGATTACGAGAGTACAGACATACATACGCCCACGCGGATATATCATATCGGTAGTGCTGTTTCATCATTAAACTAGCAGGCGGACGTCTAAACTGCCAATAGACATCAGCACTGTAAGAAACATTAACCATACCTTACATCGCCAATACGCCACCAACCTTGAGAACTAAGATGTTATGTCCCTTGTGCCTGTAGTTACTCACTCACTATTCAAACCGGTACACAACAATACCAAGTATTGTTGGCAGTAGAATATCAGATGTTTGGGCGGCACCTACACAGGCTTTGCACATTGCACAATATTTCATACTGAAATCTTATTATTACTAAAAGAATATCTCATGTTACGTCTGGATGTAACTTTTTAATGGTGAAACAATTATTAAGAACAGCTCATTAGTTCCAGAGTTTATCTATAACAAACGAATCTTCATCATCATAACATCGTCGTCCACTGCTGGACATAGGCCTCTCCAATGGCACGCCACTGAGCTTAATCTTCAGCTCTTGATTTCCATACGCTGCCTGTCACTGCGTATATCGTCACTCACCTGACTGGAGGACGTCCTATGCTACGCTTGCCAAGGACTACAAAAATCTTACCTCTTTACAATATTGTTATAGAGCCTTAGATAAAAACGTTCAATTCTTTTGGATTCGGTTCAGAAAGCGTTGGACGGAAATATTGGAGTAACTTTAACAAAATTAATAGCGAATTATCACTTTTATTATACATCAAATAAACCCTCGACGCTAAACTTTCGCAATGAACGATGGAATTCCTGGAATTTTGGAGGGAAAATTAGCTTTTATTGAATCAAAACCAGCCAATTGTCTATGGAAAGTATTTTAATTTGTGACTGATTATTTGAATAATTGCTGTTGGAATTTATAATGGTGTTATTTCGGCTTTGCTGTGGTTTTTATATATAACGTTTAATATTTGATGATTTACTAATGTTACAGTAACAGCCTGTTAAACTGCTGGGCTAAGGCCTCCTCTCCCTTTTGAGGAGAAGGTTTGGAGCTTATTCCACCGCGCTGCTCCAATGCGGGTTGGTAGAATACACATGTGGCAGAATTTCAATGAAATTAGACACATGCAGGTTTCCTCACGATGTTTTCCTTCACCGTTAAGCACGAGATGAATTATAAACACAAATTAAGCACATGAAAATTCAGTGGTGCTTGCCCGGGTTTGAACCCACGATCATCGGTTAAGATTCACGCGTTCTTACCACTAGGCCATCTCGGCATTTACTAATGTTAAGAGAATATAAATGTTAATGATAGTTTTATCTATATACATATATAAACTAAGTATCCGCCCGATTGACTTGAAATTTGTCACAGTCACTCCTTCCCCGACGTAGACGCATACTAAGAACGGATTTTACGCAAATCCTAATCAAAATACAATTATTATTATCTACCCGCATTATATAATGCAGCGACTTCTCGTCAGTCAATTAGTTTTTTTTTTATTATTATTAAATACATAGCCAACGAATGTACTACGTGACAATAAGCAGTGAATAACTAGTATCAAATTCTAGTTCACAAGGTTGGTGGCGCATTGGCGATGTGAGGAATCGTTAATATTTCTTACAGCGCCAATGTCTATGGGCGGTGGTGACCACTTACTTATCTATATTACAATAATGTTTATTGTATTAATGCAACTACTAACTGCATTTATTTTACTCTATATTACATGTGTAAACATCTAACTGCGAGTCCGAGCGAGGTGACATCAGCGTGAGATTCGTTATTGTGAGTGCGTTAATGTGTGCGTGAGATCGGTACACAATACTAACTAAGACAAGAGTTTACATCAAGACTCGTGAGTACCTTTTTTTACGCTGGAAAAACGTTACGCGTTTCCCCCACGGGAACAGTGGGGGGGTATGTGGGGCTCGCTGATGTCCGAGGCGCCGATTGCGCCCCGAATATCGGAATACCCACTGAAACACCAGCGGTACCCTTCCGTCTTAACGAGGAGTGCCACGGAATCGCTTGCGCATGCTACCGCGACGCTCTGACGGACGACCTGCTTATGCAGGCCTCCATTCTCTAGGGGGATTACCAGGGTACTGAGAACCCCCCTATTTTTTTTAATTACAAAATCTTTCAATGACCACCCATTTCGATTATCCATACCTGCCAAGCGTCGCAATGGCAAATTTTTTACAATTAATTTTATTTTTAAAAGAAATGGTTCTATTTTAATTTACGGTTAGCGAAGCATGCGTAATAACTAGTTTAATTATAATTAAAAATAATTTAACCGTCATTTTGTATTAAACATTTTAAAAACGTAATCTCAGCCGCGATTCGTTACGTTCGAGCTATTCAAAACAAAACTTAGAAAAGTTCATTAGTATTTTAATTTCTTTTTTTTTTGTTATTTTCGCAGTTTTTTTTTATGATAACATTTCCGTTCTGGTTTCCATAATGTTCAGTTTTGTAATCGGGTCACTTGAAAGGAATATTGGTGAGTAAAAAATATTTTTTTTTTTTTCAAAATTGGAACGATTTATAATTTAAAATAAACATGTCACGGAGCGTGACAAACGTGAAACGAAATTTATATATTATAAAATAAATTTTTTTTTTTGTTATTATTATATAACAGCAACGAAGTATATAAAGGTAGTACAGTCGCCACGCACATACAAGGGAGTAGAGAACGGATAGAAGGCATGACGTCATAAAAACGCGTCATGCCGTTTTCCGTCACGGCATACGATTCGGTTTTACCTCCAAAGCGCGCCAATAGATATTTCGCATTAAAGAACAAAATAATGTATATTAATATAAAAGCGTTTCACTCGCGTACTTCCCGTGGTTTCTCCCGCGTACTTCCCGTTCCCGCGGGAATACGGGGACAAAATGTAACTTATGTTACTCGCTGCTAAAGTAGCTTTCCATTGGTGAGAAAATTTAAAATCGGTTTAGTAGTTTAGGCGTGAAAGCGTAACAAACAAACAAACTCACATTTGCATTTATAATATTAGTTATTTAATTTTTTATAGAAAAGGAAGGCGGACGAGCATATGGTAGGCCCATCGTAAGTGGTTACCAACGCCCATAGACATTGGCATTGTAAGAAATGCTAACCATCGCTTACATCGCCAATGCGCCACCAACCTCATGTACTAAGATGTTATGCCCCTAGTGCCTGTAATTACACTGGCTCATTTACCCTTCAAACCGGAACATAACAATACGAAGTACTGCTGTTTTGCGGTAGAATATCTGAGGAGTGGGTGGTACCTACCCAGACGAGCTTGCACAAAGTCGTACCACCAGTGGACATCATCACAGTTACAATTAGTATATTAATCTATCATTTATCCTACATTTAAATGAACGAACTAACGCTATATTCATGATATTGTTATATACATATTATTTTCAGAGAGCGAGCTAAACATGTCTGTATAAGAACACCTATGACCGATATGAGAAAACAAAATAAGAACTACTGCATGACGAAATGTAAGTATTATATTATACATACTGGTCCACACTTCTGGTGACCCAAGAGCTAGCGCTTATTTTGCCCAAAGGCTGAGTCTAGCGGTGCAGAGAGGCAATAGTGCGAGCGTCTTCACAGGACAATCTTTTAGACAGCGTGTTTTTGCTATAAATTTGTATAGTTACAAATTATATATACATATTAATATTATAAAAAAGTATTATATTTTAATTTATGTGGACCTGAAACATCCCGGTCGTGTCGGATTGCCATCCTATCGGATTATGAGAGTGAGTGGACTAGATAGTGCATATGTGTTATCATAATATGTCCTACGCAGTTTATTTAGTCTCTCTTGGGATTGGTCGCCGAGACGTAAATCGTTCAGGAGGGTATTTTCCAAGCCCACATGGACTGCTGTGCCACTCTGTTCTTACTTGGTATCTCGGCCACGTGCCTCCTTGGATATAAGGTAAATATGCGACTGCCAGGAGGATTATTACTGTGATGATGACATGACCGAGGGTCCATTATCTAGCGAGACCAGCCAAATGCACAGGAAATATTAAATTACATATTTTTTGTTCAACACGAATACACTCTAGTCTTCATAAAACCTGATAGGAATCTGTAGAGAATTTGGTAACTCGATAAAACCTAATTTATATTGACTCGAAATGGAAATTGAATCTAGGACTTCGTGATCTAGTAACCTAGCCACTTGACCTAGTCAGCTGTTAGGACTACAATTACACACGGACAAGAAAGCTTAGTTTAAATTTAAGCTCACTGTTAATGTAACTGTCACTTGAAAAAAAACGCTCAAACCCCCCGACATTATAATTGCAAATGTCTGCTTTGAAGTCAGCCATTTTGTTTGCTTATGCTTTAGAGTTCCGACTACACTGAGCGACTCTTAAATCCATATATAACAAAATGTAATTTATCCTTTGAAACGCTTTTTTAAATGTATGCTAGAGATCAGAGAACGAAAATGTTCGTCGAAAGAGAAAACAGCACAGAATTTCTTGTGGTTGCTGTAAAATGTTTACATCGCAAATAAAGTTAGCTCAGCATAACTAAGTCGAAAGAACTAACATGAGAATTAAATAAGATAAATATTGTTAGAAATATAATAATAATATCCTGGGACATTCACACACGGCCATCTGATCCCAAACTAAGCAGAACTTGTACTAAGGAAACCAGACAACTTATATACTACATATACTACTTTTCTTTTGTAAATACATACTTATATAGATAATTACACCCAGACTCAGGAAAAACAGACATCTTCATGCACACAAATGTCTGTCCTGGGTGGGAATCGCGGGAAAACCCACAACCTTCGGCATGTAAGGCAGAGTATGTACCAACCACGCCAACCGGCCCGCCATATATGTCAAAACTATAAAAAAAACTAAAAACTGTCTATGATCTCATTTCGATATCTTTTATAATATTGACAGTCCGCCTTAAGGCTACGTGGCCGCGTGTGAGTAAGGTCTACGTCATTTAACTCAGCGGCAGTTAATACTTTAAAAGTATATAAATAAATAGACAAATAGTAATAATGATACAATTTAACTATGGAATGCTTTGCCTGAGTCCGTATTTCCCGATAGGTACAATGTTGGTGTCTTCAAATCCAGAGTAAACAGGTTTATAGTTTTAACAGTTTATAGGCAAGCGTGCTACATCTTAGACCGTGTCGATGCTTGACATCAGGCAAGTCAAGGGTCAAACGCTGGCCTATTAATTGTAAAAAAAATCAATAAAAGGAAGAGATCATTACTTGAAAGATAAGACCGTCCCTTGCATGCATCATTTTACAGCCCGCAATTATGTTTACATAGCATGACTTTTCTTAAGCTTTTGTTTTTCTTTTTTACTTATATTTTTCTTATGAGCGTGCAATATTGATGTTTAATAATAATAGTAACAATAATAAATCACGCCCTTATTATCTTAATGAATACTTTCCAAAGACATTTTTTAATAGCCTAAGATCTGATTTACAATTAAAAATGGCGATCAATTATAAATATGACCCAAATATGCTAAGGCTAGTTACCGTACAGGCTAGAGGAATTCAGAGTCAGATGAAAGCAACTAACCTTTCCAGTCAACTGGCACACATTCCTAGTCAGTGGAGTCATCTGGACTCTTCAACGTCAAACAAAAACCAATATTTATATTGCAAATAAATATCATACCTGTATATATTTTTTTTAATTTGAAACGTAGATTGTGTTACTGGCTGGTAATAAACAGGTAGGCACATTCAAATACATTAAAAATAAGGCACGGACAGAACCTCTTCCGAGATAAAAATACTATAATGAAAAAACCTTAAGATGGACGCTTGACTTTTTTTTTTTTTATATGCCCCGGGATGGCAAATGACTCTACTCCACCTGATGGTAAGTGGTAGTAGAGTCCAAACGCGACGACGGCCAGTACAGTCGGGAAGAATGTTCTGTACTAGCCGTCCCCGCCTTGCTGGCCCGCAATATACTTAGTATTACTTTTGTGACAAATAAGTGACTCGTGACTTTTATGGGACAAATAAAAATCTCAGTTATTTACCTATACTATTTGAGTTATAAATTTTAACCCATGACTCTAGACGAGCTCTACGTATACAACCCACCCATCGAAATAAAATATGTATACGCGATATACAATACTCAGAAATGTCAAAAATACATCTGTTAAATAATTTCATTATATAAATTCCATTACGCTTGTACTGAGCGTTAATAACTCTATGAAACGATTTTATTTCCAAATAATTTCATTCCGGTAAATTTAAAACGATTTATTTTAATTTGTCGAGCCGGTTGGTGTGGTTGGTAGATCCTTGATTTTCACGCCGAAGGTTGTGGGTTCGATTCCCACCCAGGATAGACATTTGTGTGCATGAACATGTCTGTTTGTCCTGAGTCTGGGTGTAATTATCTATAAAAGTATGTATATACTAAAGAAAAAGTAGTATATGTAGTATATCAGTTGTCTGGTTTCCATAGCACAAGTTCTGCTTAATTTGGGATCAGATGGTCGTGTGTGAGTAAAGGATAAAAAAAAACTGAGACATATTGCACTTACCCCTACTTTCCTCGTAAATAATATACTTACGGTATAGTCACTTTTCGCGTATAATAGACAGATAAAAACTATTATTATTATTATTAGATATTCATGTTCCAAGAGATCAGATAGGTGTCACCGAACGCAGATGACATCCATCTTGGTGACAAAGCAAAGGTCTCAGGTACTAGGAGATCGTAAACAGTAATAGGGTTTCACCAAATGCAGGTTACACCAATCTTGGTTATTGGGTGTGTGCGTCGTGTACCAGGAGATCATATACACTGAGATGGTTTAAGCAAACGTGGATGACACCAATCTTGGTTATGGAGTGAGTGTCTCATGTACCAGGATATCGTAAAACGCAGATAATATCTAACTTGGTTTAGAAGCGAATTTCATACTTGAAATCGTTATATTGAATCGTTTATACCTTTTAAGCCAAACTCTAGACCAAGATTGTTAAAATCTATTTATATAAAACAATAACTGGCTAACCAACATTTTATAAGGTAGGCTATGGAAATTGCCACAGGGGAAACCGCGGGTAAAGCCAAGCGCTTTAATCGCTGCTATTATTATAAACGTAGAAAAGTTTTCAAAAAGTATTTAATAATAGACGCAGCCTCATTACGGTATCATGTATAGATGTTTTTAATTCCTTTAAAGCCCGGCATTTATTTTATAATGTTCTTGTTGTTTCGTATCTTAATGGCGTTCTGGGAATGACGTTAAACGGGAAAATATAGTTATGTGATTTCAAATGGCTTTTAAATGATCTCAAACGGAAATGCGGTAAAGATAAAAAAAAAATTAAACCTTCCATATTTAAATATTATTCGAAAAACTAAAACGCTTTATATCGTTATATATATATCTCTGGTTAATGCCCGTAATACTCCCAGTTGGAACGATTTTTCCGACATATTCAACAAGCGTCGTCATAATTAAGTTAATTCACACAAAACTTTAATGAATCATACACCAAAACCTTATTGATCACTCCGTTCATTGATGAAAACCGAATGGAAATCCGTTCGGTAGTTTTTCCGTTTATCGTGTACAGACACACAGACTTTGTTTTACCATGAGTAAAGAACAACATTGCAAGCTATTTGTATTTATATATGTCCTTTAATACAGTCAACAGTAACAGCCTGTGAATGTCCCACTGCTGGGCTAAGGCCTCCTCTCCTTTTTTGAGGAGAAAGTATGGAGCTTATTCCACCACGCTGCTCCAATGCGGGTTGGTAGAATACGCATGTGGCAGAATTTCAGTGAAATTAGACATACATATTCGTCACGATGTTTTCCTTCACCGTATAGCACGAGATGAATTATAATCACAAATCAAGCACATGAAAATTCAGTGCTTGCCCGGGTTTGAACCCACGATCATCGATTAACATTCACGCGTTCTTACCACTGGGCCATCTCGGCTCCTATCCTTTAATATAAAGACATTTACTTTTAATGTGTAACATTTTATTACCTCGCGGGTAAGGCTCGTATGCCGTGACGGCAAACAGCATGACGCTCTCTTATGACGTCATGCCCCTAGTACAGACTAGGGGCATGACGTCATAAGAGAGCGTCAAATACTTTTAGTACGGAACTCCGAAATACGTTTCCAAAAAAGCAAAACTTCTAAATGAAACCTCTTATATTAGGAAGATTAAAATCCAGTGTGACATGAGGGAAATAAATTAAAAACGTACTGGCTGATATATTACTCGTGGACTAAATTTAGAATGGTCTGTATTGCATTTTTAAATGGGATTGTTATTTGTTAAATAACTAGGAAACTGTCATTTACATATACGTTAAATACATAAGTTGTGTACAATTTGATTTTCTGCCTCTTTACATTTGATACAAAAATTCAGCGAGTTCTTATTAAAGTTATGAATTTATTTGCCCGCGACTTCGTCTCCATGTTTTGGGGGGGTGGTCTTATGTATAAAAAAGTAACCTATGTACTATATATACTAGCTAGATTTACACGAAATTTCACCAACAGCCGTGAAGCGGGGCATACAGACTGACAGAAAAAACCATCATCACCATCAAGTTTTTTTAGTTAATTTTATCTATTTTTCAAGTATTTTTTTCTTCTTTTTTCAGGTATTATGAAATATATCGCCATCAATATTATTGCGACCGGTTCAGCTTTGTCAAATCGTCCTGTTAAGTTTACGGTAATTACCTTTTTATAATAAATCATTAAATATTTGTATATAAACAGCTAGATTTTAAATACATAGTATTTTTTTATAGAATAGGAAGGCGGACGAGCATATGGGTCACCTGATGGTAAGTGGTCACCAACGCCCATAGACATTGGTATTGTAAGAAATGTTAACCATCGCTTACATCGTCAATGTGCCATCAACCTTGGGAACATAGATGTTAGGATCTTCGTGCCTGTAGTTACACTGGCTTACTCACCCTTTAAGCCGGAACACAATACTAAGTACTGTTGTTTTGCGGTAAAGTACCTTATAAGTGGGCGGTACCTACTCATACGGGCTTGCGCAAAGTCCCACCAAGTTACAAAGCCATAGTAGTCCAACAACGCGACCCCCCACTCTTGATTATAAGCCGATAGTCGTTACGTCATACTGCGTTATTACAATATTTATATATATATAATCATAATTTTGTATTTTTTCAGTTAGATCAACGTCCTCCGTTATCTATTAATTGTGATAAAGCTATAACTGAACAGGAATATGAACATTCATTTAAAAAATCTGATACTTTTAATAACAAAGACAATAATTATGTACATCTAAATAATTATGACGTCATTAAGTATAACACTGACGCTATTGATGACGATGCAAATAGATTAGTAAATTTTGAAACAAATATTCTAAATAATGATGAACCATCAAAATATGATGATAGTGAGACAGTATTTAATAAAAATAAAGAAAAAAGAAGAGATGAGAAAGAATCAGCGAATATGAATACGAACTTTACTACAATTTACTTAGCCGGGTACGATGATGAAATTTTTCAAATAAAACAAGAGCTTCAAAATAAAGACACAAGTAAAGAATTACTTATTTGTTTTTATCTGTGCAATGACTTACATTATAATGATTTGGGTTGCCTTTATACTGACATTAGTATTCTACAAGATGTTTTATGGAAATACACGCATTACTTTTGCGTCGATAATCAATTTTTAAAACCTACCTGGTGTTTGGATGATATTATTACTACATACAATTTTCCTAATCGAAAAGAAAGCATAGACGATAACGCTCTTCAAACAAAAAATATAAAAAAAGAAGTATCTGAAGCAGAGCAAGATAAAAAAGTACAAGATACTACAAGTAATAATCTTAACCATTTTAATTGTAAGCCATTTAATATTAGTAAATATTATCCGAAGATTATTAACCCTAATGAAAACGATCTGAACGGTAGTGATATAGATTTACTTAAGCACATATTAAAAGGAGAAAATATTACTAGAGAAAAAGACGACAGGAGATATCTGAATCCGAACAATTATAGCAAGAATGGATGCTTAGAACTTGATACTGGAAATACTGTAAATACATTAGAAAGAGAACATAATCAAAACTGTTCGCCTCTCAATACAGGTGATGGAAATAATCCTATCTACACCAACGTAGACTATAGTGCCGAGCCTAATATAATATTTGAAACCATAAAGAACCAAGATTTCATATCAAATATAAACCAGGACAAAAATTATGATTATAAACCTGAAAACTTAAAAGCTGAAACACTTGAAGTCATTGAAGATTCAACACAAAATCTCTCCGACCCAATTAACAGTACATCTACCAACGAAGCAAATATTTTACAATATGGAACTAATTCAATATCACTGAATAACATAGCTGCTAATACAAAATATACAAATAACACAGACGATGGAAAATATAATGGAACTTTTAACGGATTTTTAGACGACTTCGTGAATTTTACAGAGAGTGAAATTAATAAACTTGAACCTCCAAGTGTTGAAATTATAGCCGAAGATAATCCTTTGTATAACAAATATACAGCTATAGGTACGTATAAACCTAAGCTAGATGAAGTTTCCTTAACAGCAATATATAATTATGATCGAACTCCACAAGCATTGTGTAATAATAGCCAAAATATTTTTATACCATCGAATTTGAAAGAAGCTGAAGTTACTTTTAGACAACCTGAGTATTCAGTAAAAAAATATCCAAACCAACCCTCAGATACAACAAAGCGCTCGAACGAAGACCAAACAGAAAATTTGCTTGAGAATAATGCACAAAATAAACATCTTAATATACTAGTGACCAATGCACCCTATATGTATAATTTTATAAATAAACAATCAACTAATTTAAAATCACATATACGATGTCATATAAACCATAGTGATTTGGGTGTAAGCATATGCCCAATTTCAGATCCTAAAACTAATATAGCATTAGTTCGTTTGCCATCAACATATTTTAAACTCAATCGCAGAACAGAAGATTTATTAACAAGTTTAGTAAATGAGAAAAATCCACCGTTATCCGGACTTGGTAACAAGCAACATTATAGTTCTGAAAAATCGACACTTGATCTAATATTAAGTGATAAATTGAAGCTTCCGATAAAATTCTCAATAACAAAAGAAGAAAGAGAGAACAGAGTTCCAAGCTATCAAAATTCGGATGCGAAGAATGATCAAATTAAAAAAGTTGATGTGAGGATATCTCCACAAATATGGAGAAAAAGTCCAACAGTTATAGAGTATAATTCTTTACCGATGGTTTATTATCCTGAACCCGATAATGGTGTTTTTGCTCAATCTAATAATAAAATTAAACCTCTTTATGAGTATTATAAGTGTTCAATAACTCAAGATACTTTAGAAAAATTTAAAAATAATGTTTATCTCGATACCCAAAGAACTAATATGAAAGATCTTATAAAATGGAACTATTTAAAAAACCCACCCTATAAGAGCATTGTAAAAAAAATTACTCAATCATTTTCTAAAAATATTAATGATACTCAGAACATAGATTACTCTACATATAATAGCGGTAAATATGACAGAGCAGAACCGATTATTTCAAAAATTAATATGTTTGAAAGCAATAATAAGCCAGTTTCCCAAATAGAAAGGAAGGTTTTGCCAGTTGATTCTAAAATGGAATATAGACAAAACCACGAGACTATTCTCGGTTCTTCAACCTTACCTAATTTTTATCCTATTGATCCAACTTTACCTTACAAGCCATTAGTAACATCTCCGTATTCAGTATTAAAAAACAATATAGACGTCCCAACTATATTATCTTGGCACTCGCCATGTACTATAAACAAAGCATTAAAAACAAATTCATTAGACTTTGAACAAGTTACATCTGATCTTTTAAAAACAAAAAAAGGACTCAATAAAATACCAAAAACTTCTGCCGCGATTGATTTCATTCCATCGTCCTATCCGACCAAATGTTTTTCAAGCTCAAATCTCGGCATGATCTCAACCGATCCAATATTATGTCAACTTCAAAATCAACAATATTCGAATGTTTCTGAATCTCGAAAAAATGTTCTACCAAATTCTATTTCATATGCTAACTCAAAAAAAGTAAATTTAGTATCTGAACTGTCTTATAGTTTGCCATTAGCATCAGTTTACGATAGATCAAATAAAAAAAAATTAAAATTTCCTGATTATGTAACTTCTGTAATTTCTTCATTAAATTTCAAATCTTTACAGAAAACGTCTATTATGTTACCGAATAAAAATGATCTCGGTTTTCCATTGAATGTTTTATCTCCATTTGGTTTGCCTTTTTCAAGATCATATCCACCGAGAAAGTCTGTACTTATCGTGTCATCTTTATATGATTATATGGAGATGTATGACCTTTTTTCACAATACAGATTTCCATGTACTAATTCATTATTAGTTAAGTCTTTAGAAGATAAAATATATCCATATTATTACATCAAACCAAATATTAGGTATATACCTAATTATTTAAAAACTAGTCTAAAGGCACCAATCAATAATACACGATTAGTAGCGCCAACACCTAGTCCACTTACAACAGGTCTTAGTTCAAAAGGTATTCCAGATCATCTTTCATCTTTGCCTACATCATCGAATAAAGACTTAAGTTCTACAGTTTTTCCATTTCCTATGTCATCATTGCCTATTTCGTCAAATAAAGTACTACCCACAAATAGTCTTCCAATCCCTATTTCAACTAGGCCTAATTTATCGACTTTGGAACGTGGACGAATATCTTTTCCAGCACCAGTTCAATCTTCACCTATTTATTCAAATATTGATCGAAGACTAAACGATTATTCAATTCCTAATTCATCTTTGCAACCTTCATCAAACGTTAGTTCGAAACTATTTCATCCACCCATTTCATTTTTCACTTCACCGTGTACAGATTTCAAATCAAAAGGTACGCCATTTCATCCGATACCTTTACCTATTTTGATGAATAAAGAAATAGGTACAAATAGTGTTCCAATTCCTATTGCATCTTTATCAACTTCATCTTGGCCTATTTCATCGACTATAGATCGTGGGCCAAAAACTATTTCAGCTCCTATTAAATTCTTGCCAGTTCCATCGAAGCTAGATTTACGTCCAAAGGGTTTTCCACTACCTACATCATCTTTACCTATTTCGTCAAATAAAGAACTAGGTACATTATTTCCACTTCCTATTTCATCTTTACCAGTTTCATCTTGCCTTATTTCGCCACCTTCACAACCTAGACCAAAAAATTTTGTAGCTCCTTTTCACTTTTTGCCTATTTCATTCACAACAGATTATCGTTCAAAAGGTTTTCCTTCTTCCACTTCATCTTTGCCTATTACATCGAAGCTAGATCAAAATTTAAAAGGTCCTATTCATTCTTTGCCGATTACATCAAATGAAGATTTTAATTTAAAAAGTCTCCCAGCTTCTTCGTTTTTGCCTGTTTCATCAAATAAAGATTCAAGTTCAAAGAGTTTTCTATTTTTTATGCCATCTTTACCTATTACGTCAAATAAAAAAGAGGGTACAAAAAGACTGCCAATTCCTATTTCTTCTTTAACCATTTCATCGGCAATAGATCGTGGACCAGAAACTTTTCCTATGTCTATTCAATCCTTGCCTTGCTCGAATCTAAATCGAAGCATAAAAGGCAGTTTTCCTAATATTTCATCTTCTATTTCACCGTCTTCATACTGTAAAACTTTGCCGTTTTTATCAAATCTTGGTCTTTGTTTAAAAAGTTTTCCAGCTCCCATTTACTCTTTATCTTTTTCTTCGCCCCAGGAGGTTATACCGAAAACTATTACTTCTCCTGTTTTAAATAGTTATCAATTTCCACTGTCATCTTTACCTATTTTATCAAATAAAGAAGTAGATACAAAAAGTCCTCCAACTCCAGTTTCATCTCCCTATCCTTTTGTATCAACTTTAGAAATTAAACCAAAAATTCATCGAAAACCTATTCTATCTTTGCCTATTTCATCGAACAAAGATTTAAATTTGAAAGGTTTTTCAACTCCTGTGTTATCTTTGCCTATTTCTTCTCCCCTGAAAGCTGTAGCGAAAAGTATTACCTCTCGTGTTTTATCATTGCCTTTTATGCCCACTATAGCCAAAAACAATATATTGGAATATGCAAAGATGAATAAGTCATCTTTGCATATTCCATCTACTTTAGAAATTGGATCAAAAAGCTTCCTTCAATCTGTTCCTTCTTTTCCAAGTTCTTCAGATATTGAATTTCAACCACGATACATAACACCTTCTTTTTTACCTTTACCAGTTTCATCCAATTTAGAATTTCAACCAAAATATCTTTCAGAGCATATTCAATCATTGCCATATTTGTCAAATTCATCAAATGTAGACCTAAACTCAAAAGTTTTTCAATCTCCTGTTTCATATTTGCCATTTTCATTGAATAAAGATTTTAGTTTAAAGGATTTTTCACCGACTAATTTATCTCGGCCTGTTACAACTCCAGAAAAAGTTTTTGCAGCGCCTATTCAAGATTTTCCTATTGCGTTGAATTTATATCTTAATTCAAAAGGTTTCTCGCCTTCTATTTTATCGACTTCAGAACATAAGCCAAAAACTTTTCCAAAACCTTATCAAGTCTTACCTGTTTCATTGAACATCAATCCTTGTTTAAAAGATTTACCAATTCCTATTATATGTGATACTATTCCATCGACTTCAGAAATTAAATCAAAAAGTTTTCATCCTCTTCCATCTTTACCGTTTTCATCAGCTATAAAATTTCAACTAAAATCAATTCCACGACACATACAATCTTCGCCTATTTCACCCAATAAAGGTCTTAATTTAAAATATTTTTTACCGACTAAATTATCTTGGCTTTTTCCTTCGACTCTAAATATTATGCCAAAAACTCTTACAACCCTTAATCAATCTATGCCTATTCTATCGAATAATATTAATTGGAAAGAATTTCCATATTGTATTTCACTTTCGCCAACTTCATCCCCTTTAGAATTCAAGCCAAACATTCTTCCAGGACCTAATTCGTCGAATGTACACCCTTGTTTAAAAGGTTATTCGTGTCCTGTTTCACCTTTGCCTGTTGTATCGAATCAAAATCTTAATTTAAAAAGTTTCCGAAAACATATTTCACCTCATTTTACTTTGCCTATGTTAAAAAGCATCGGTTCTATAAGTTCTTTTAATTTATCAAACGCCTCAACATTACAAGAACCATATCAAACTGAAAAAAATCAACCAATATTAGCTGAAATTAGAAGCTATTCACAAAATGACATGTACGATACACGTAGGAATATTTCATATTTTACTAACTTTAGACCTACATCTACACCTACATCTCAAGAAGTAAATTTAGTGGACCCAGCTTCTTATCAAATCATTTCAAATAAACCACTTTATCAACCTTTCAATCCTAATTTTTTTTCAAGTAAAGTAATAAATGGCGCTCATTCAAAAGCTCTTAAAACACAAGATAATGTAATTAATCCAGTACCTTATTTATCGATTTCAAACCATCGACCATCTGAAATAATTTCGAATTCTTTTTCCAATCCATATGAACAAAAGACAGTTCAGTATTATCCAAATTTCAAATCAATGCCTAAGCCACAAAGTGCAGTTTTGAATAACGCACTTCCTAATTCATTTACTGGTAATTTACCATCTGTATATCCATTCAAAGCTAAACCCAAAACCATTTTTCCATTTAACGAGCCAAAAATACAATCGAAAACATATTCGTATATTCCATTTCAATCAGATCAAGAAATTGAAAAATTGCCATTAATAAATAACGCAGTTTATCTTGATTCTCAAAGCCCGAAGTCTACCCTAAATTATCACACACACAACCCACAATCACGCTCAAATTTATTACAAAATTCATCAAGTCAGAGTAAATTAAAATCTATTTACTTACCCACAAGATCTAATTTAAATAACCTCCATCCTTCCTTTAAATCAACAATCACAACTGTCCCAATATCACATTCAGTCACGGAGGAAGATAGAATATATACAACTTGTAATTTACAAAAATACTTATCTCATACTCAACACGATTTACAACCAATCTTAGGTACTACTGAATATCCATCAGATATATACACGCCAACATTTGCTTCAAAGTTTGAACCAATAGATTCTAAAACGAAATTGACATCAACATTACAAAGCTTGTTACCAGCACCGTCACATTATAAAGAAAAATTAATAAAATTTTCACCTTACAAATCTAAGCTCCCCATTCAATCTTCTAATGAAGAATTTATCCCAGAATCTCTATCCTATCGAAACACTCAAACAAAATTTGATAGAAAATATCCTCAATATCCTACAGAAATTAACAGTCCAATTCAACGCAATCTACACCGAATTACTGATACAGAAGTCTCAAAATCCTTTAACAAAATAGAACATATATATCCAAAATCATCATCTTGTTGTGTACATGAAAATTTTCGCAATAAAAATAATTCAATAAATCAAACATTAAATCATTATATCAATAAATATGGTGTTATAATACCTATCGATATAATTAAATACGAACCGAACAATTTGAACAAATTCAATATTAAAAGTAATAATCCGGACATTGAACTGAAAGCTTGGATATCTAAACTGAAATTCTTAAAACCAAAAATTGTTCTAGACGAAGTTGAATATACAGCAATTAATTTTATACCAATTGTCAAGGATATCGCACGATACACACCTGAAATTATTCAAGATACGGTTAAGAGTTACGTTCAGAAATATTACGGTAAGCCGATTGTTTTAAAACGAATATACAGTTTTTGTCAACACTACGACATTGATGTAACAAAGAAGACGGGCACAATTTATATAATATGGCCGACAATTTATAAATGTTGTTTCAAGTATTGTTAATGTAATATATTATAAATAAATATATTTTTGAAAACTTTTATTAAAAAACAATAATTGTATTATTTTTTTATACTATAGCGTCCGTTAAACTAGTAACGTGCTTTTCGTAAAAACAATTTACCGGTATAAAACAACTTATGTCGAAGTGCATTCCCCGATTATTTTCAAAGCGATTTCGAAATCCAAACAATATGCTAATTAATAATTGAAACAAATACCTACATATATCATGTCCCTACATTGTGAAAAAATAATATTTATGTATTATTATTATACATGCAATATTTTATTTCTAACTCATCCAAAATCATATAAAAGATAAACATTTTTGCTCCTCTTAAAGCAACAATGTATGGCCTACACACGAGGATAGTTGATATTTTCATGTCGCGTCATATTACCGTCTGTGGCTCACTTAGGACAACGGGTGAGACTTCGGCCTTCATATAAGTTATATGAAATGCTACAGTACGTATGAATATGTATACAATTAATTTGTAAATTAAAGCGAGCATAATATTTTGAGGGGTTTTCGGAGTGGTGGCCTAGATAAGCAAAAAGGCCAGTGGGCAGACCACCCGCTTGATGGTCAGACGATTTTAGGAAGATGGCGGGTGCTCAATGGATGCGACTAGCACAGGACCGGGAGAACTGGCGCGCCTGTGAGGAGGCCTATGTCCAGCAGTGGATTAATGCGGGCTGAATATGATGATGATGATAATATTTTACATTCATTTTAATAACATTAAGCGTAAAATTTGTTATTTCCGCCAAAACGAATTCATTAAGCCAGAGATTATAAATCTTAAATTAATTTATGAATTAAATGTGAAAAGTATCCACTTGAATTGACATAAATAGATTTTGTTTAATAATATTATAAATTAAAATTTAATTTAAGTAGGCTCTGAGATACTTTTGAAATAAAATTTAACAAAAATTAATCAAGCGTAAAATTTAGTCTGGCCTTGGAAAGCATGTAAAGTTTGTGCTGCGTGTGAACTCTTGTATTTGCACATACACTATAGTTGAATTTATCAAAAAACGACCACGCAACCTTGAGGCGGACTGAGATGAGATCAAAGACAATTTTTATTACTTTTTAACCGAAGCAAAACGAGGGGTGTTATAAGTCTGACGTGTGTATTTGTATCTCTGTTTGTAGGATCTCATTTAGACAGCTACATGAGATCGTAGCTCTCGAACGGATTTTTTTTATATGCGCCGGGGTGGCAAATGACTCTACTCCACCTGATGGTAAGTGGTAGTAGAGTCCAAACGCGACGACGGCCAGTACAGTCGGGAAGAATGTTCTGTACTAGCCGTCCCCGCCTTGCCGACCCGCAAGATGCCTCTTCACGCCTCGTTTGAAGGAACCCGGGTTGAACCGGAATGAACCGATATTCATTTAGTTGCTTTTGTTTAAAAGATTTCTTAGTCGAGTGTTTTAGAAAATATATTCAGCCGTTCAATAGTTATGGGGGGTGAAAGACGGGATAAATAAACTATTGTAAGCGAATATATCCGAGTGGGCTATCAAATTAAAGGATTTGGTTTGTTATAGTATTGACATATTCGTATTCCTAACATGTAACTATACGGAAAAGGGCATAACATATTAGTTTCCAAAGAGGCGCATTGGCGCTGTAAGCACTATTTCAAATTACTATTTTAGCTTTATCTCTAAGGCATCTAATACCTGACTCCGTCCCATAAAACGCAGGCGGTGCCGCGTGTGATAGCTAGTATTGTATATTTTCTGTGTAAGCAATTGTTTAATAAGACCATAATAACAAAAAAAAAGACCAAAAACGATCAAAATATAGACACCGGAAAATTGGAAAAACTTCAACTGGTTTTTGAAAATTTTTCAATCGCTAAAAAAATAAATTAGAATTCCGAACGTTATTTCGTTCCATTGTTGGACCAAAAATTGGCCAGTTCGTGGAAACCGCTATTCAATTGGTAAATTGATTATTTTTCAACTCGACAAACAAAAACATTGTTAATGAACACATACGATCCAGTGATTAGAATATGTTTTAAATCAAGGCAACACTGATTATCTCGTTAGGGAAATTGTGAATCATGTGTGGGATGAATATCTGAAAAATGTGCCAACCTACATTGAAAAAAAAGTGAACCATCATGGGATGCCTGGCATATATGAAACAATGTAATTCCTGCTTCCTCTTTCCTTTATAAGACCGCGCGTGCTCTCAATGTCACCGCCTAACTGTGATATCAATTCTAACGCGCACAAAGAAATTTAGCAACTCCTTTCTTTGTCGCACTTCCAAAAAATGGAATTCTTTACCAGCTCACGTGTCACCTCTTACAACCCGGCTTCAAACGAGACGTGAAAAGGCATCTTGCGGGCCGGCAAGGCGAGGTCGGCTAGTACAGAACATTCTTCCCGACCGTACTGGCCGTTGTCGCGTTTGGAGTCTACTACCACTCCATCAGGTAGAGTAGTCATTTGCCTTCCCGGCAGATATAAAAAAAGAAGAACCCGTATTCAACATGACAACCGGTCTTTTTGAGACAAATGATCTTACTACATTGCCTGATGCATTCTTCGTAAATATCTGGATAAAAGTACATCCTTTGTCCAGATATATACGAAGTGATTAATATATCTCTCATACTGTATGATGGTACCGAGTAATTGTTTACAAAAATAATAACTAGAGCTTGCAACGCTTTAACGCATTTTCAAGTTAAAATCATATATTTGTTCAAGTGTTTTTAAAGGCGGTTTTATTTTTAACTTATAAGAAAATTAATACTTTAAAGAATCCTAATTATAAGTTGTGAAAAGGGGCGTGTCTCTTTTTAAATATAGATTAAATAACAACCCCTGAAGCCTAGTTCGAATAGAAATAATTACAAATGGCGCCCTTAACGCTACAATAATGTATAGCGTAGACTTTCTAAGTATACCTTCGTAACTGTATTTAATAATAACCTGCATTGCTTCTTGTTGAAGTGGATATTTGTTTCAAACAAAAGGATTGTTAGATTATGTATAATGTTGACTAAAAAAAAACAAAATTGTAACCGCCACGAGAGCCTTATTAAACATTTGAAATGACATATGTCGGTATTTTTTATTAAAGAAAATAAATTAAATATATATGGAGTAAAATACACAAAAAAAAAACTAATTAATTTATTATTTATTAAGTGTTATTAGCCGAGATGGCCTAGTGGTTAGAACGCGGGAATCTTAAAACGATCAACGGGATCTTGGGTTCAAAGCCGGGCAAGCACCTCTGAATTTTCATGTGCTTAATTTGTGTTTATAATACATCTCGCGATTGAGGGTGAAGGAAAACATCGTGAAAAACCTGCACGTGTCTAATTTCATTGAAATTCTGCCACATGTGTATTCTACCAACCCGCATTGGAGCAGCGTGGTTGAATAAACTCGAAACCTTCTCCTCAAAATGGAGAGTGGGCCTTAGCCCAGCAGTGGGACATTAACAGGCTGTTACTAAGTGTTTATTACACAAATTACTAACTTTATAAAAAAGAACGACTAGTAAGTATGCAAAGGCGGCCTTATCACTTACACTGATCTCTTACAAGCGACCTCTATAAAAATATTTTTTTATAGAGATTGTAAATAATAAACAAAAATATATTGTTTCGTTAAATCTGTTAAACATGCGATGCACACACAATGTTTGGCGGGCCGGTTGGCATGGTTGGTAGATACTTGCCTTTCACGCCGAAGATGGAAGAATGGGTTCGATTCCCACCTAGGACATACATTTGTGTGCATGAACATGTCTGTTTGTCGTGAGTTATGATTATGTATATAAGAATGTATATACAAAGGAAAAGTAGTATATGTAGTATATCAGTTGTCTGGTTTCCATAGTACAAGCTCTGCTTAGTTTGGGATCAGATGGCCGTGTGTGAATAATGTCCCAGGATACTGGTGGTTGAGCTTTGTGCAAGCTCGTCTGGGTAGGTACCACTTACTTATCAGATATTCTAACGCAAAACAGCAGTACTTGGTTTTGTTGTGGTCCGGTTTGAGGGTTGAGTAAACCAGTGTAATTACAGGCACAAGGAACATAACATCTCAGTTCCCAAGGTTGGTGGCGCATTGGCGATGTAAGTTATGGTTAACATTTTTAACAATGACAATGTCTATGGACGTTGGTGACCACTTATTCTATATAAAAAAAGCTCAATAGTGAAATATTTACTACTTTAAGTGTTACTAAGTTTCTAAACTCGACCATTAAATAAACCAAAAGTATCTTGTAACAGTGTTAGTAACTCCAGACTCGGTTGAACGAGACGTAACCGTGCAGTGGAAGTTACACCAAATTGGGTCATAAATTCAGAATAATCTATAAATCATTTGATCGCATCTCGTCCACCGTAAATCTCTTGCCGAGACGAGTTCGATCTTCCAAATACGTAGATTCTATAAGCGCTTTACAGCGCATCCAATGCTGGTTTGTGGGAATCCTGCATTGTAGCAGAAGAAAAAGCTTCTTCTGCGCAATACTCGTCATGTCATAATGATTTGTATATCGCAATTGCGTGAGCTTTTGCGGGACGCCTGGCAAATGTATGACATCGACATTATATTGTATATATAATGTAATATATGTACATAAAACGATAGCTTAATAAAGGAAATAAATATGGCGTAGTCATAAATATTATTTAAAGATAAGGATATGTGGGATTTGCCTGTATAAAGATTGCATACAACAGGTGACGTCTAAAGACGCGCGCTGAATAAGGCAAGTAAAATTCTGTGGTACGTATTGAAAGTGAGTGAGCGGGCAAGGGTATGTCACTCGACTGTCCCGCTCTTGCAGAATCAGCCGATTACACTGTCTTTGGTAGAAAAGTAAGCGTCTTCTGCGGACAAGCAATTAATAAATATTTTTATTAATTAAATTTTTTATTATTTTAAAACAGTTAAAATTTTGTATGTAATTTTGTATCAAATGAATTGATTTCGATCCAACAACGAAGAAAGCATTATTTCTATAACTACCCAGAAGAAGTTAACTTCGAGTAAGCTAGGGTCCGAAACCCTTACAGATATATCTAATACCTTATTAGATTTTTTTATATATATAGAACAGGAAGGCCGACGAGCATACGGGCCACCTGATGGTAAGTGGTCACCAACGCCCATAGACATTGGCATTGTAAGAAATGTTAACCATCGCTTACATCACCACTGCGCCACCAACCTTGGGAACTATGATGTTATGTCCCTTGTGCTTGTAATTACACTGGCTCACTCACCCTTCAAACCGGAATACAACAATACCAAGTACTGCTGTTTTGCGGTAGAATATCTGATGAGTGGGTGGTACCTACCCAGACGTCGGTCTGACGCCGCATAACATATTTCACATCAAAAAGTAACATTTATAAATGCCCCACTGCTGGGCTAAGATCCCCTCTCTTATTTACAAAAGGTTTAGTCTATAAAAGGTAGTTTATCATTAAATTTCCGGTCTTTATAAGCGAACAAAGAGCGCCGATTTAAGAAAAGATAAAGCTAGCTTTTCGCCAAAAAATTACGAATTTTTTTTCTTCAAATTTAAATCGAATTAATCACAAGGAATATTAATTAATTTACGACCTTATCTATAAACATTGCTTCGCGATTGTTAAACACATATTTATCTCTTTCTATCATTACTGATTTAACATTCGAAAGAAGAAGTCAGCATTGTTTACTTAACACTGTCTAACCAACATTTATAAATAAGGTAAATTAACGGTTAAAAAAACATGTTTGAAATTACTATTTTAGCTTTAAAGTCATTTAATAACTGACTCCGTCCCATAAAACGGAGGCGAAGCCGCGTTTGATAACTAGTATTGTATATATTTAAAATACATACATATAAATTAGATAAATGTCATGTGCTTAGCGAGCTATATGACTCAGTGGACAGAATATGTAAATATAAAACGAAAGTGGTTATTATTCCCGTCACCGTAATATTAATAAATAATGTCCTCCAGACCGATTTCGGCTACGGCGGCCAATCTCAAGAGAGATTAGCCAACTGCGCAGGAGATATTATAGTGCACAAGTGTGTGCGCAAACACAGGTGCACTCTCTATTCCCTAACTCTCATAATCCGATGGGACGGCGATCCGATACGACCGGAAAAAGTTCAGGCACAAGACCAACAGCTTTACGTGCTTTTCGAGGCACGGGAGTGTACATACCCAACTTCCAGACTCCGGGCTGCTGCTGAGAATTTTATTTTTTATTTATTTATTAATCCTTTATTGCACACACTTTGCAAACATTTAGTAACATAAATAAAACAATAAAACATAAATAAAACAAAATAGCAAGTAAAACATTAAGTATGCAAAGGCGGCCTCATCACTTACAGTGATCTCTTCCAGGCAACCTCTGTAAAGAGAAATGTTTATGTTTTTTATTTTCTGACAGAAAACCCCAATAACTTTTTATTGATCCGACTTGGGAATTGAACCCAGGACCTCCGTCTCTACGGCCTTAAATCAAGCCACTAGACCAACGAGACAGTCTCCGCAATATTATTGCACGTATAAAACTGTATCGTTACAATAAGCTTAATTATATTTATTAAAAATCAACTTTTATATACAAAACTACACGCCTATGTTGTTATCCGTTGAGTTACTTTGTCTCGAGCAAATCCTGAATTTAGCGTCATGTTTACACCATAAAAATAATGTATGATTGTAAAAATTTAACTCCGTAGGCTAAGAGGAAGTGGTTCTAAATCAGTTTGCAAGATAAGACCTGGTTTACTGGTGGTTGGGCTTTGTGCAAGCTCGTCTGGGTAGGTACCACCCACTCATCAGATATTCTACCGCAAAACAGCAATACTTGATATTGTTGTGTTCCGGTTTGAAGGGTGAGTGAGCCAGTGTAATTACAGGCACAAGGGACATAAAATCTTAGTTCCCAAGGTTGGTGGCGCATTGGATATGTAAGCGATGGTTGACATTTCTTACAATGCCAATGTCTAAGAGCGTTGGTGACCACTTATCATCAGGTGGCCCATATGCTCGTCCGCCTTCCTTTTCTATAAAAAAAAAAAAAAAAAAAAAAAAAAAAAAAAAAAAAAAAAAAAAAAAAAAAAAAAAAAAAAAAGAACAAACAAACAGCAAGTTATACAATAACTTGCCGATTCTTAACAGAATCTACATAACCGGTAGTAACTTAATATGTATTTTGATTTTTTCATACAAATTAAGTTCAGAATGTTAGTACGTAGTAGTAGTAAGTCTTTTTTGAGGAGATTGTTTGGAGCTTATTCCACCACGCTGCTCTGATGCGGTTTGGTTACACACGTGGAATAATTTCAATAAAATTAGACACATGCAGGTTTCCTCATGATGTTTTCCTTCACCGTCAAGCACGAGATGAATTATAAACACAAATTAAGCACATAAAAATTCCGCAGTGCAAGCCCGGGCTTAAACCCACAATCATCGGTTAAGATTCACGCGTTTAAACCACTGGGCCATCTCGGCTTTAGAATGTTCCTTAAAAGCTTTCAATTTTGAATGAACTTTGATGGCTAAATAGATTACGTCACAGGAAACCCCATGACGTCGCCAGTAAATCTTGTTACACACGAACCAATTTGTGATCCCCCATGGTATAAGGGTTCAACGCAAAAAGGGGAAACCGTAAATCAAACAAATAACAAAGTTATGTTTTTAAAGTAATTGAATTTGAAAATATCATATTTATTTCTCAAATTAATACTTAATCATAACTAATAATGTAAATACAAAAGTAAGTCTTTTTGTTATGCTTCCACGTCTACTACTCAACCGAACGTCATGATTTTTTTATAGTATACGTAGGCGGACGAGCCTTTTGCCACCTGATGGTAAGTCAGCAACGCCCATAGAGACATTGGCACTGTAAGAAATGTTAACCATCGCTTACATCACTAATGTGCCACCAACCTTGGGAACTAAGATGTTATGCCTATATCCTTTGTGCCTGTAACTACACTGGCTATCTCACCCTTCAAACTGGAACACAGCAATACCAAGTACTGCTGTTTTACGGTAGAATATTTGATGAGTTGGCGGTACCTACCCAGACGAGCTTGCACATAGCTATAAATATAAATACTCCTATAGAAAGTATACTATAATAATAATAATATCCTGGGACATTTTTCACACACGGCCATCTGTTCTCAAATTAAGCTTGTACAGAGCTTGTGCTATGGAAACCAGACAACTGATATACTACATATACTACTTTTCTTTTGTAAATACATACTTATACAGAAAATTACACCCAGACTCAGGACAAACAGACATGTTCATGCACACAAATGTCTGTCCTGGGTGGGAATCGAACCCACAACCTTCGGCGTGAAAGGCAGGTATCTACCAACTACGCCAACCAGCTCGTCGCATACTCCATTAAAGTTAAAAAAATATCTAAAATTTATACAAATAAATAAAATTGAAGTATCCGTCTGTGATTTCAAAATCACTGCCTCTTTTAATGTTAATTTGGCTATTTGAGTTACCACAACGAAAACAGACATTTTCTTTTGGACTACCATTGCTACCTAATAATTTAATTTAAACAGGCATTATGTATATTAAAATTGCAGATTATATAAGATTTTCCTAACAAATTTAACGCTGGCGAAACCATGAGTTATGTTGGTAACATTAAATATAGCAAATTCTTATGTTTTTGTTTCATTAGCGTGTAACGATGGGGCCTATAGACTGCCTATAAAGGCCTCTTAAAAATTACCAGATAAAAAAAATCTTTGTATCAAGATTTAAATTTTTTGTTTTAATTTAGTTGGTCATTTTAGTTTTATTATGTTCGTTTTATTAATTTTTAAGTTATGTTATGAGTATCAACGTGTACTTCTGTTGGAGTTCCATCTAAATAAATTAATAATATTCAAGTAGTTTTTAAAAGCTCTTTGATGATACATCAATATCTGGGGTTAGTATAATTAGATTGTCCCGGCGAATACTGGGGTTGGGTCATTCTATTAGGATTTTCTTTATAAATACTTTTAGTTAACACTAGCTGCCTATCCTGTCTTCGTATGTTTTATAAGATAGGTAGGCGGACAGCCGATTTAGCCATTTTTTTTTATTTTATTTTATTTATTTAAGATTCACCAGTGGTAAATACATCAACACGTACAAAGGTATACAATTTTAATACAACTTAAAACTAAATGCATTACCTATTAAGGTGAATACCACTTGCAAAGATAAAGTTGGAGATGACAAACTTATAAATAATTAATTGTTAGTAAATCAAGGTTAAAAATGACAAGAATTAACAATAATAGTAAAATAATAAAATACAAATATAAACAAAATAAATTAGTTAGCTGACAATTTTGACAATATTTTTTTGTGAAACTTGTTTGATGAGTCTCCAAAAGGGTCTAAAACAGCACTGTGCTCATTCAAAATTCCACATAAGCGAGATACAGGTGAATTGCTTCCTAAAACAGTTTTGCGGAAAGGTCTTACTAATGGTGTTATTGGTTTACGTGGATATCTAATGGGAACATTCAATTTAATTTTTGATATCAGAAACGAGTTATCATAGTTGTTGTTAAGTGTTTTATAAAGAAATTTTAAATCCAACAAATCCCTCCGATCACTTAGTGAAAGAATTTTGAAAAATTCCAATCTTTTTTTGTAAGAAGGAAGTATTTTCCCTAAGTATAGGAAGGAAGTTATTTTCATTTGATTTTAATTGGTCATCACCGTCCATAAACAATGGCGCTGAAAGGAATTCCTTATATCGCCAATGCGCCACCGACTTTGGGAACTAATGGATGTTTTTTTTATGTAAGAAAGGGCAAACGAGCAATACTCGCCTAATGGAAAGTGTATCACCGCCCATGGACACCTGCAACACTCGAGGGCTTATAGGTGCGTTGCTGACCTTTAAATGTCTCTTTCCAAACCGTCACTTCACAATGACAATTAAACTAAAAACTACGAAATAATATTTAATAACTTTTCTATAAAAGATAGATAGACTGTCGCTGACAATACTGTTGACATTTTTTTTAATTATTTGAAAGCTTTCACGTTAGCTGTGATATCTAATTCCGATTACTGTCACTAGATGGCACTGTTTTCCCTCTATACAAATCTTAGTTATGTTGCCGCTATCGGATAATTAAAAAAACTCGCAGTACACTGTTATAGTTCTGGCAGCATTCCCTTCAAAATACGAGTAACTGTAGCACCATATATCACGCTAAGCTATCAATCAATCAACAGTCAGACTATCCCACTGATACGGCATTTAACCGCGCACCACGTTTTGACATGTGTCGAGATTAGTAGTTAGAACGCGTGAATCTTAACCGATGATTGCGGGTTTAAACCCATGCAAGCACTGAATTTTCATGTGTTTAATTTGTGCTTATAATTCAAGCTTTCCGGTGAAGGAAAACATCGTGAGGAAAACTGCATGTGTCTAATTTCACTGAAATTCTGTCACATGTGTATCTACCGCATTGGAGCAGCGTGGTCCAAACCTGCTACTCAAAAGCAGAAGAGGCCTCAACCCAGAAGAGGGACTTCATTTTATTACGATGTCTGATTTGATGTTTTTTTTTATAGAATAGGAAGGCGGACGAGCATATGGGCCACCTGATGGTAAGTGGTCACCAAACACCCTCAGACATTGGCATTGTAAGAAATGTCAAACATCGCTTACATAGCCAATGCGCCACTAACCTTGGGAACTAAGATTTTATGTCCCTTGTGCCTGTAATTACACTGGCTCACTCACCCTTCAAACCGGAACACAACAATAACAAGTACTGCTGTTTTGCGGAAGAATATCTGATGAGTGGGTGGTACCTTCCCAGACGAGCTTGCACAAAGCCCTACCACCAGTAAATACAGTCAAACGTATCACGTATCAGTTATTGCCGCAGCTTGTATGATCGACTTAGTTACCGTGACGGCAAACGACACGACGATCTGTTATGCCTCTACTACACTACACTACTATACATACTTCGTTGCTACAATAATAAGAAAAATATTTTTAGTTTATTAACCTTATTTATTTATTTAGAGTCATATTAATTTATATATTCTGTAACAAAAATTAAAATAAAAAACAAAATACGCATTACAAATTTATAGAAAAAAAAAACGCCGTCTAAAAGATTGTCCGTGACATTGTACCCAAGACATTAGCACTGTTGCCATGTTTTCTAACGAAAATAATATTATATTAAGTGACACCATATTTATTTATTTGTTTTCTTTAATTATAAATTATCTTATTCGGCGTAGTAGTAGAGGCGTAGGTACTCTATGTCTTTGCAAATTTTCATGATGATCGGTTAAGTAATTAAGATGTAAAAGCGTAACAAACGAGCAAACAAACTTTCGCATTAATAATATTAATAACGATTTTAATAACCATCAATTTCAATGCTTCATATCTGCCGCACGTCACCAAAAGGCGCGCAAACAGATATTGCACTATAAAAGTATATTTGACTTCATCGTTGTTCTAGTAGTTAGATTCTAGTTGTAGAAAACCAGAGATTCCGACATCTCGGGTTCAATACCGATTTCAGGCCAATAGTTAGTTATTGGGATTTTCCTGCCCAAGACTCTCAGTAGCAACCCGGCGCCTGGAATGTGTCTCCCGTGTCTCATCAAGCACGTAAAGCTGTCCGTCAGAAATATTTCCAATCGTGTCGTATTGCATCGAATAATGGGTTTGAAAAAAGAGTACACCTGTGTTTCCGCACACACTTGTGCACTATTATATGTGCTGCACAGATGTAATCTTGAGATTGGTCATGGCCGAAATCGTTAAGAGAACATCAATCACAATGGACTAATTACTCATAAAAAAACCGCATGATAGCAATTAATAATTGCAACAAAGCGAATACTATCCATCGATTTAAAGCAATGTCCGTTCTATAATTACACACACACACATAAACGACACCCGCACACAGACGTATACTATCTATCTATCTTATCTTGAAATAGTAGAATGAGCAAAGATAAACAAACCACATATTTAAATATTCCATTCGATTTGCTATAAACTTGAAGCCAAGCTTTAATATACTTCAGAAATTCTCAATTAATATGTGTTATATCACAACGCTATTCCACTTAACTGCTTATATACACTTAAATTTTACTTCCAAAGTTCCGATGACAACTTGGCACCAAAACGCCATTTTTTCACGAACAAATAATGAATACCACAAATTATCTTGACAAATAATGGCATGTCAATTCGAGGTCAATAATTTATCGTTACTCCTGCTATGGGCTTTATAACGTACCTGTAATTACAACAATATGGAAAGACCCTGTCTAGAAATACATTAGCCAACCAGCCATTAATTTTCACAGGTGGTAGGGCTTTGTGCAAGCTCGTCTGGGTAGGTACCACCCACTCATCAGATATTCTACCGCAAAACAGCAATACTTGATATTGTTGTGTTCCGGTTTGAAGGGTGAGTGAGCCAGTGTATTTACAGGCACAAGGGACATAAAATCTTAGTTCCCAAGGTTGGTGGCGCATTGGCTATGTAAGCGATGGTTGACATTTCTTACAATGCCAATGTCTAAGGGCGTTTGGTGACCACTTACCATAAGGTGGCCCATATGCTCGTCCGCCTTCCTATACTATAAAAAAATAATAATAATTGCTTGTTAGTATTTCAAAGTCTAAACGCTTTAATTAATTATAAATTTGTTTTAGTTATGGTAACTCGCAAAAAGCTATATTAAATAAAAAAGATGCAGTTAGTTTGGAATAACAGACAGACACTCCACTTATTTATTTCGTATTATTATATTCGCTTAAAAAACATCATTCACATACTTCTGGGTGCAAATAACGAAATGCAAAATACACAATGTATTATTATAAATATTTTCTAGGGAGATGCGAGTAATACTTTTTTTTAAAACGAACTTCAAAATGTTAGTGTTGTTTGTATAAAGAAAATGTATTCCATTAAATCCACGTGCACGACTTAATTGATAGATCGAAGCTTTACCTCAATATGACTCTCAAGTCCTACAGATTAATTTTAGGATGTGCTCGAGGAGAGGTAGTTTTCATTCCAAGAATACCATCCATGAGAATATATCATTCGAATTTATAAGTATATAGTACACGAAGTTCCCTCTAAAAGTGTGCTTCCCCATGACAATCCAATGTCCCATTGCCTGTCGTTGAACATGGCCGGCACTGATTTTAGTGAGAACTGATATCACATGTAATGCTCCAGAGTGAGCTCTGCGAGTAACTTTGGCCCCAAAAATAAGTACCTCAAACGTTGTTTTTTATGTAAATAATATGTATGTATATAAATTGTCTAGCCGAGATGGCCTAGTGGTAGGGACACATGAATCTTAACCGATGATCTTGGGTTCAAGCCCGGGCAAGCACCATTGAATTTTCATGAGCTTAATTTGTGATTATAATTCATCTTGTGCTTGACGGCGAAGGAAAACATCGTGAGGAAACCTGCATGTGTCTAAATTCACTGAAATTCTGCCAAATGTGTACTCCACCAACCCGCATTGGAGCAACATGGTGGAATAAGCTCCAAACCTTTTTCTCAAAAAGGAAGAGGAGGCATTAGCCTAGCAGTGGGACATTCACAGGCTGATGCTGTACTATACTGTAATATAAATTGTAATATCAGAATCGCTGACTCTGATATTACAATTTATATTAGTTTCGGAGTCAGAGGTCCACCACCTACGCTTATGTAAAAACCCTAGATTTAAATAAAACTGCCAACTAAAATTGTGAACATGTCTGAGTATAAATAAAATTTATTATATTATTTATATTATAGGTAGCCGGACAGGCAAATAGGCCACCTGATGTTAAGTGATCGCCACCGTCCTTAGACATTGGCGATGTAAGAAATATTAATCATTCCTTACATCGCTAATGCGCCTTCAATCTTGGGAACGAAGATGTTATGTCCTTTGTGCCTGTAGTTACACTGGCTCACTCATTCATCCTTCAAACCGGAACGCAACCATACTAAGTATTGCTTTTTAGCTGTAGAATATCTGGTGAGTGGGTGGTACCTACCCAGACGGGCTTTATGGACGGGCACAAAGCCTACCACCGTTTACAAAGAGGTGCTTCGATTATTAAATATAAATAAAGATTTTAGTGAGTTTAATAGTTTTGTTTAACCTGAATTTGATAGAATAAAATATCTAACGGCGTGGGTAGATGCCGGGGTATTTAAGCAACAGATTCGTGGATAGGACCATTAGTTAGGGATTCACAGTAAGTTCACTGATGGTTATTAAAAGAATAATCATCAATATAAAAATAAAAAAACCCTTGACCTTCCTTTTTTCTAACCAGAATGACATTTCATGCTTCTTACTTTAAAATTACAGACTTTCAAACTATCATTTATCCTTTCCTTATAGTTGAGCGAAGCCGCGGACAAAAGCTAGTTAAATAAATAAATCTATATCTAAGGAAAGACGTAGGTAGTTAGCGATGTTTTTAACAATCTATTTATATACAAGTAATAAAGAAAAAACTCCCGAATTATTTAGATTTAAATTTTCGATAGAAACATTTAATTTATCGTTATTTTAATCTCAACACTGAATAATTGAACAAGGTGATGGATTTATGAGTAGCGTTAGCAGAATAAGCGACTTAAAAGTAATACATTTGAAAAAAATTGCTCGACTTTGTGCCTTGAATAATAAGTTATGGATCAAAGTTTTAAAAAGCGAACGTGTAACTCGACATTAGTAATTATTCTTATGAAATTTCCTTCCATGGTTATTATCTGTGTGTCTATCCACTCGGATGTTTGTGTTTTGTCTCTTTCTCTCCCTTAACATGCACCATTGCTTAACAGTGATGTGTTTGTCCAATGCTGGACTATGAACAAGCTACTGAGCCTGAGGCCTGAACTATTTTTTTGTCTTGTTTTTTATTTGTTTATACAAACAAAATATTAATATTTATTTTTATCTGGCACCCATTAGCCTTGTCAACTTGTTTGGGTACTTAAACAATAAATAATACTTGCAATGCCCTTTTTGTTGACATTCCTATTTAGCCCTCCAATTAAACGTAAAGCTTGTCTTAGTGAGGATCACAATAGCCCAAGGGTGGATCGGACCTGCGACTTTTACATCGCTAGGCGGCCCGTTATGCGACGCTGTCCAGTCGTGTCGGGTTATGTTAGGGAGGTTATGGAGAGAGAGGAGACTGAGGAGATCTCCGCCGAGCCACGAGAGGAGCACAGCACGGGAGAGGCCGCGAATGCGTTATATCAACAGGATCCCGCAGACTCTCCGATCCGGCCGAGGATGGCCACCAGTGGTTTTAGTGGGTTACAATCCCACATAACCGAGTTCCCCCCCCCCCCAATGGGAGCCGGGTACCTTTCTGAAGTAAAAAGGAAAGTTATAGAGTGAGTTACGAAGTGCACTTGTTAGCGCCCAGTTGAAGTCTTTAATTTGTCCTGTGCAGAGGTATTATATGGAATTTGCACTTTATAATAATTTATAATTTAAAGGAAAAACGTTCACGGCATTCGAATATTATAACATTGTAACAATTTATTAATTAAAAATAATTAAATACATTTTCTGCTGACGGTACTTATATAACTTGTTATTTGAAAAGTTCACGCAACGTAGCCAGCGCTAGAGTTTACATAATAAAAGGGGTTAATTTATTTAATAAATAATTGTGTGTTAAAAAGTCGTTGTGTCATGTGAATTTGCTTTTAGTTTTTTTTAAGCTTACATATTATAACTTATTTAAAGAAACTTATATAATGGGGTCAAATTTGTAATGTGATATATAAATTTAATTTATTTTATTTATTTATTTTATTATATAAGGTCTCGAATGTGGAAGTTCTGCGACGCGTCAACCAAAAACGGCAACTTTTGGAGACTGTCAAGAAGAGAAAAGTTGCATATCTCGGACACGTGCTTAGGCATGAAAGATATGAACGTTTGCAACTGATTATGATGGGAAAAGTTGCTGGAAGGAGAGCTGTTGGGCGCAGAAAAAAGTCTTGGCTGTGCAACATCCGTGAATGGACGGGAATCGCGAGTGCTGTCGAACTCTTTCGCCTCGCGAAGAACAAGAAGGAGTATTTAAAGCTGACTGCCAATCTTCGCTAGTCGGAGTGGCACTCGAAGAAGAAGAATATAAATTAACGCGCCTTGGGGTATGCACTCTCTTATGCCCTTAAGGAGTAAGTAGCCTGAAAGAACACATGCAGGTTTCCTCACGATTTACAATTATGAGCACAAATTTAGCACATGTTATTTGCTGTAGTGGTGCTTGCTACTGAACTACATATATCGGCTTTTATTCAACCGACAGTTTTAAAATCACAACAAGATAATATTATTAATGCGAAAAATAATTTATGTAAATAAAATAAGTCAGTTATGCTAATATGAACCGATTTTGTTAAAATTTGGTATGAAGCTTTACTGGTGGTAGGGTTATGTGCAAGCTCGTTAAGTAGGTACCACCCACTCATCAGATATTCTACTGCAAAATAGCAGTACTTGGTATTGTTGTGTTCCGGTTTGAAGGGTGAGTGAGCCAGTGTAAATTACAGGCAATTACAATTCCCAAGGTTGGTGGCGCATTGGCGATGTAAGCAATAATTAACATTTCTTACAATGCCACTAATTACAATATACAATTTCTTATGGTGACCTCTTATCATCAGGTATTTATATGCTCGTCCGCCTACCTATATTATAAAAAAAACCACAAGCACGGATTTAGGCCTCTTTTTTTAGCAAATACCTCGTCCCCTAACACTCGAGCAAAGGGCGATACTAGTGCTTAAACAAAAGCATGAGAATAATAAACCCACCGCCCACAAGTCGAACTAACGATGAAGGGCTGAAAAGTTGGAAGTAAAGCTTACCTTTAAAATTAAACTTTAAAGTTATAATATTTTTTACATAGGTTTTTTAAATACAAGACACGTAAATTTATTAGTTGTATTCCTTATTTAGATTCGTTTGATATAATTAATTACTTTATTAAAAGGTCAACTGCCTCGTTGGTCTAGTGTCCACATGTAAGGCCGCAGACCCGGAGGTCTTGGGTTCAAATACCAGGACCGAACAATAAAAATCTATTGGGCTTTTCTATCGAAAATTCTCAATAGCAGCTCGGAGTCTGGAAATTGGTAATGTGTACACTCCCATGCCTCGGAAAGCACGGGAAGCCGTTGATCCTGTGCCTGAACTCTTTCCGGTCGTGTCGGATTGCCGTCCCATCGGACTATGAGAGTAAGGGAATAGAGAGCGTACCTGTATTTGTGCACTATAATATGTCCTGCGCAGTTGGCTAATCTCGCTTGATACTAGCCGCCGTCGTGGCTGAAATCGGTCTGGAGGACCTTAAAAGGTCGACTTACTTAATACAACAGTTATTATAGAAACAATAAAAGCATAAGTATTATTATATTATAGTAGGTTCTCTTCCCGACTTCGAAATCTATAATAATATTTTAAAGAGGTATTATTTGTTTTTTTTTGTATGTTTATTTGTAATGGATAAACTCAAAAACTAATAAGCCGATTTTAAAAATTCTATCACCTACAGAAAGCTACATTATCAGCGAGTAACATATGATGTATTTGATTTTAGAAAAAAATTAGAAATCCCTACAAAAAATGCAATAATATAGAAGTCATTTATCAACGTGTACTGCAAAAATTATTATCTTCAGCCTTTTGCCGTCCACTGCTGGACGAAAGCCTCCCCCATAGAACGCAAACCACGGGATGGTTATCTTAAAGCTAAAACTATTGATGATACCTAAAATAATGTATTCCGTGTGAATAGTACTTACGATTACCTACAACAAAACCCGCCAGACAATAAATCTAACAATCATAGTTTGTGACTTAACTTGGTTTTTGTTCAAATTAGGTAATTAAAAACACGGGAAGATCAAAAGTTAATTTTATTCGTATCATGATATTAATCCTTATGCAATTAAATAGCTTCGTAATAAAGTCGATTATGTAGATTTTTTAGGCGGACGCGCATATCGGCCTCCAGATGGTAAGTGATCACAGACGCCCATAGACTTTGGTATTGTAAGAAATTTCATCGCTTACATCGCCAATGCGCCACCAACCTTGGGAATTAAGATGTTATGTCCCTTGTGCTTGTAATTACACTGACTCAATCACCCTTCAAACCGGAACAGAACAATAACAAGTACTGCTGTTTTGCAGTAAAATATCTGATGAGTGGGTGGTACCTACCCAGACGAGCTTGCACAAGCCCCTACCACCAGTAAAAATTACACGTATATTCCTCTTTAAATTATTCGAATCGGACCTTTCGTTTAGAAGTTAGGACGGGTATAAAAAGCCGAAAAGAAATAAAAATAACGCGCTGTGAGTGAACCTCGGATATCAGGAGCAAACAGTATTACGCTTAGTCTATTATTTACCAAAACATTTTATTTTACTGTAAGCTAGAAACAACTATTCAATAGTACGTTTGTATTATATATAAATAAATATATATATATTTAAGCGGGTACCACACAACCATAGTCGGTTGTCAGACGTCAAGTTGTGAAAATATAAGACGGGTGCCTATTTTATTATGCAGCCAGATGATGGAAATATAAAATATAATGGTGAATCTGTCAGAAGTGCATGTGATCGTTTGTCGAGCGACCCACTTGGTCTCCTGCTCTTGCATTTATACTTTCAAACGTTTTAAAAAAGTACTTATAGTGGCGATCAACGGTACACCGTTCCATTCGTATGTACCATGTTTACCTCGTGGTAGGACTTTGTGCAAGCCAACTTTGTTTGTTATATACTTATATATACTTATCACATATTCTACCTTAATACTTAGAACTGTTGTGTTCCGAACTAGTTTTAAACGATACGAACAAATATCGGGATTAATAGCAACAGCCTAAGAAGCGCGAGGTTCTAGAATACTATAGAATATATTTGTAATTCAGTCGCCCTATACCCAGCCCAGGGGATTACCACGAAAACTTGCCAGGAAATGAACATCTAAGCATTGAAACGGAACATCAAAATAAACCCACCAAAATGGTTAGCTTTACTAATAAATGAACACAATTTTCCTTTAATTAAATCCTTCTTTATTCCCCACGGAGAATTAAGGTTTTCTTATTAAAATCTAAATAGCTCACGGAAAAAGGTACTAAAAACGTTAACAACCTTTTTGGTAAGAAGGTATATTTATTATGGCATAAAAGAAAAGTTTTCAATTTTCGAAATTATAACTTTGACATTATAGTTTTTTCTAAACTGTCCAAGGCGTAACCTTAGACAGTTTTATGCAATTGAATAGCTTTAATTCTAAGTTAGATGTATGTATGTGTGTGTGATGTGTTTTCTTACAATGCCAATGTCTATGGGCGTAGGTCACTTACTAACAGGTTGCCCATATGCTCGTCCGCCTACCTGTACTATAGAAAAAATAGTTTTTTATTTTCCAATATTTTTTACGCGGCTTACAGTAGAGTGAAATGGTAGGAAATATCTCATAACGTAATAGCAAAGTCAATCAAAAGAATACATTTTATTTAAAATACTTACCTAACGTTCTTTCTTTTAATTTATAATAGTTTTTTCATTTATTTTTAAGCTATGTACAGTTATTTTTAAAATATATAAAATTAAAATAAAAGTTCTTAGAAATACAAAAACAAAAATATAAAGGCAATACGAAACCATATAAAGACCAATAGCGCTACGGCTTCGAGCCGCACGCATGTCCCAATTTCGATCCTTGGGCTATTGTCACAATTCCCATCACAAACTTTGTTTACTTGGAGGAATAAATTACTAAAATTCCTAATAACAAACTCCTTAAAATGGGGATTGCTATTACTACAGTTTTGAGTCGAAAAATATCGCAAATAACTTCGTTACTGACGGGGATCCCCCGACCGCACGTTTTTTTTTTGTTGGTAACACCAACTCATAATCAGATACAATAAAAATTAAATTAAATTTCTATTGAGGCGTCGCGTCTGTTTGAACGCGATAAGCTAAAAAACTACAAATTTTCATAAGATCTTCAGAATTCGACAGAGATTTATGAAGAAGGTTTTCGTTAAGTTTTTTTTGGAAATTGCTCGAAACTTGTCTGATTGTTGAAGATAAAGTCCTGCGAACTGAAATTGTTAAACAATTTAAATAGAGTTATAAGTATTACGATATAAACGTATTAGATAGACCTTTATTCGAAACGTGCGAAACTGGGACGGTAGCTATATAAATAAAAATAACTAAAAATTAAAGCTGGTGTAATTTAATAAATAATTAATAAATAATAACATAAATAAATAAAAACACTGACATAATACCGTATATAACATCGCAGGCTTGACAATAAATACATTAAGGAATTATGTATACAATAACAGCCTGTTAATGTCCCACTGGCTTAAGGCTTGACAGACTAGACACATGCAGGTTTCCTCACGATATTTTCCTTCACCGTCAAGCACGAGATGAATTATAAACACAACATAAGCACATGAAAATTCAGTGGTGCTTGCCGGGTTTGAACCGACAATCATCGGTTGAGATTCGCGCGTTCTAACCGCTAGGCCATCTCGGCTTTTGTATATTTTTCGTAATATAATAACGCAGTTAACATCTCTTTTTTTTAAGATACTTTTATTTCGTTTATACCAGTTTTAATAGCTTATTATGTATATTAAAATCTTGTCTATATATATGTATATATACTCGTGTGTGCGAAATACCACTCATGAGACCTCCTAAACTATCCGCCCGATTGATTTGAAATTTATCACAGTTACTTCTGCCCCAACGCAATTTTACGTAGACGCTCATTTAGAACGGATTTTACGCAAATCTTATCCAAAAAAACATTTTTCTTATTATCTACTTTTTATTAGCTAGTGTTATATATAGAAAATATCATTAAAAACAACGATATTTTATAAATTTAACAATTATTAATTTAACAAATGATGTACATTAAAGCTGAAAAGAACAGATACTACACTTTGATCTTAGCCAAAAGGCCGAGAAGCGAATCACCACTGAATTTTCATGTGCTTAATTTGTGATTATAATTCATCTCGTGCTTTACGGTGAAGGAAAACATCGTGAGGAAACCTGCATTTGTCTAATTTCACTGAAGTTCTGCCACGTGTGAATTCTACCAACCCGCATTGGAGCAGCGTGGTGGAATAAGCTCCAAACCTTCTCCTCAAAAAGAGGAGAGGAGGCCTTTAGCCCAGCAGTGGGACATTCACAGGCTGTTACGGTTACGGTACATTAAAGCCTTATATATAAATAAAAATATCTACTGTATATATATATACATGATCGCGTGGAACGGTGGCAAGAATGGTAGCAGCAATTCCGATCCTCTGGGCGGAAAATGAACCAGACCCTGTCACAAATAAAGGCAATAACGGGCTGTTATATTTTTAATAAAAATTTAGTAAATAAGCACCAAAAGTGTGAAATTTCAGCTCAAACGAATGTATGGAACTTGCTTAAAATTTATTTACAAGATCCACACCATACTAAAGGCTCAAGTTAAATAAAAGCTCGTGAGAAAAGCTGTTTCTAGATTCTTAAATAATTCAAAATCGGCCTTTCTTGCCGATATTAAGTGTACTGTTAGTATATTATAATATATATAATATAGTTTATATATATACATTTTATATAGACATATATGATATGAAAGGGTGTAAAAAGATATAGAAAAAATGAACCAAAGGGAACAGACGTCTTTGAAGACAAGATTATATGAAGAAAAAAAAAATAGTGCACGAAGAGTTTTTTTTTTTTAATTATCGTCTCAAGCAGTATAGACCAAAGTCTGCAATATATTTTTTTATTCAAAGCTTAATCGTTCGTGCGAAGTCGGGAATGATCGTTAGTGAATATATACGTAGGTAGTGAGCATTATGTTACGACGTTAGGGCGGATTGTTTGTTTTAAATCAGGATTATACTAGAAATTCTGATATTTGGTGTTATTAATAATGTTCACGATAGAATTCGGACATTTTGAATTTGAGTATATATATTTGACAAGATAATCATTTCGAGGTTGAAATGTTCCAAAATAATGAAAACAATTTTTGAACGAAATTCTATTTGGATTGACGTGTTTTTTTTTCAATGTCAAATTTTTAAAATGGCTAAGAATAAAAATGAAGTTGATTAATTTTGAAATATTGTGTTGAATTCTAAATGTGGAACAAATAATAAATACAATAGCTAAGATTAAAATAATTTTATAAAATTATATAATAACTTACGTGAAATTCTTTATAATATTATTTTCACATAAATATTTTCGGACACATCACTTTTTGTTCACATAATATTTAAAACTCAATTAAAACGCATTTTAATATTTATTGTTCATCGATTTTGTATTTTTATATGTTTATTAGAGACTTCCGAGGCAGCCTTCCTCTTACGCACGCGTAGAATTACTGCCCTTAAAAGCGACGTAGCTTTGTTGTTAGTGATGTGAATTATGTTAATCGATATTCTAGATACTAGTATCGATATACATGTCTATTTCAAATAGCTGAACATTTTAATTATGGTTTTAAATTCAATTCTTATTTTTTTACTCATAATGCAGGCCCTGACAGTGGTCGAAGGCAACTAGCCATTTTGACGGCCCCACCGTGTAACGAGGTAATATTAAACGAGGTTTTATTTATTAATGTGATAGTCTGTCTTATAGGGCTATTCTGTAAGAACAAACTCGAAACTCATCGCAGAAAACGTTCCTGGAATATCGGTAAGTGATATGAGACGTTATTGCGATGATAATAACAACATTTCAAAACACGCAACAAAATAGTATGTAATACGTCGGTGTTAACACTTCACGGGTGAGTAATGAAGCGAGTTCTTACAGAATAGCGATCTAGGTCTGGATATTAATCACTCATTAATCTTTCTACCAAACGTCAGACTTTATTGATTTGTGGTAAATATGACCGCGTACCATCAAGCCACGGATTTGCTTCCTAAAGTATTAAAAAAAACGCCAAACCATAAAGTTTATACTAAAAATATAGTCTAATAAACTTTTACGAGTAATTTGAATTGACAAACGTAATAAGCACCAGCTTAGTAGATTATAAAGAGAGCAACAGCAAGAGCATTATACAGAGACAGCCTGTGAATGTCCCACTGCTGGGCTAAGACCTCTCTTTTTGAGGACAAGGTTTGGAGCTTGTTCCACCACGCTGCCCCAATGCGGGTCGGTGGAATATACATGTGGCAGATTGTCAGTGAAATTCGACACATGCAGGTATCCTCACGATGTTTTCCTTCACCGTCAAGCACGAGATGAATTATAATAACAAATTAAGCACGTGAAAATTCAGTGGCTTGGCTTTTGGTGGCAGTTGGCAGGCTTGCCCGGGTTTGAACCCACAATCATCGGTTAAGATTCACGCGTTTTTACCACTGGGCCATGTCGACCTTTTTTTTGAACATTGAATATAATATTATATACAAATATATATATTAATTCTGTTACATGGACTTATGTTAATAATTCATTACATTTTTTTTATAGAATAGGAAGGCGGACAGCCATATGGGGCACCAGATGGTAAGTGGTCACCAACGCCCATAGACATTGGCATTGTAAGAAATGTTAACCATCGCTTACATCACCAATGCGCCACCAACCTAGGGAACTAAGATGTTATGCCCCTTGTGCCTGTAATTACACTGGCTCACTAACCCTTCAAACCGGAACACAACAAATCAAGTACTGCTGTCTTGCGGTAGAATATCTGATGAGTGTGTGGTACCTACCTAGACGAGCTTGCACAAAGCTCTACCACCAGTGCTCTTGTATCTACATTACGTATAGTCATATTACATTTTCCACTGAGATTTTCGTATTGTTAAGTCAATGTTTATAATCAAATATACAAATATATATATCCTTCTGAAACGAAATTTTATCGATATAACGTTAGCAAGTCACATCACTGGCATAGCATCCCGGTAGTGAGATCGTTCAATATTCCCCGTCAAGCCTCGGAAAATCTCTAGAAAGAGATAGCGAATAACCTAAATAGATTTGAACGTGTGCGTGAAAGAGATGGTTTATCCTTCCGAACACGACGGAAGAAAATTCGGTAAAAATATTTATTTTATATTTAATATAGTTCCTGTTTTATATATTATATATGTTCATTAACTTTATAATGATTTAATATAAATAACTGGGGATTTTAATGAATTTAAATGATATAATTTAATATTATAATTACAAAAGCACAAAATTAAATGGTAAATTACCTTCTTTTGAGAAGGTTTAAAGCACCACGCTGTTCTGATGCCGTTTGGTGGATACACGTGTACTTTTAGTTTCATCCGATAGATGCATTTCCTTACAACCGCCAAACTACCTATGAAAATTCCAATGAGCTAGTGTGGGTTTAAACCCGGTTAAAATTCGCGAGTTCTAACCACTGATTCATCTAGGCTACACATACAACAATATTTCAACCAACTTCATTTGGCTATAGGGCTTTGTGCATGCCCGTCTAGGTACCACCCGCTCAACAATACACAGGCGCAAGTGATATCTTAGTTCCCAAGATTGGTAGCGCATTGGCTGTGTATGGTCTCGCTTTAGCCCGCCTGCCCAACTATTTCATTTAAAAAAAACCATATGTCTTTAAATATAGTAATCAAAATATACTTTAGTAAGCTTCTATAATTTAAACATTTAAAACGTTACCAGTACATAATATATGTTACAAGATTATTTAAATTTGGAATATAGATTCTGCTTAGAAGAGCCGGCAAGTAGCTCTGGAGTTAATATTATCCATATATGGACGATAAACGATATAGTTAACTGCCTCGTTGGTCTAGTAGCATAATCTAAGGCTGCAGACCCGGAGGTCCTGGGTTCAATTCCCAAATCGGGTCAATAAAAAGTTATTGGATTTTTCTGTCAGAAAATTCTCAGTAGCAGCCCGGAGTCTGGAAGTAGAACTGGTGGTAGGGCTTTGTGCAAGCTCGTCTGGGTAGGTACCACCCACTCATCAGATATTCTACCGCAAAACAGCAATACTTGATATTGTTGTGTTCCGGTTTGAAGGGTGAGTGAGCCAGTGTAATTACAGGCACAAGGGAGATAAAATCTTAGTTCCCAAGGTTGGTGGCGCATTGGATATGTAAGCGATGGTTGACATTTCTTACAATGCCAATGTCTAAGAGCGTTGATGACCACTTACCATCAGGTGGCCCATATGCTCGTCCGCCTTCCTATTCTATAAAAAAAAAAAAAAAAGTTGGAAGTGTATACACTTCCGTGCCTCGGAAAGCACGTAAAGCCGTTGGTCCTGCGCCTGAACTCTTTCCGGTCGTGTTGGATTGCCGTCCCATCGGATTATGAGAGTTAGGGAATGCAGAGTGTACTTGCGTTTGCGCACACACTTGTGCACTATAATATCTCCTGCGCAGTTGGCTAATCTCTCTTGAGATTGGCCACCGTGGCCGAAATCGTTCTGGAGGACATTATAGTTATGTTAATTAAACACAATTCCATTAAAAAAGCCGTGGGTTAAGCGCTAGTGTATATAAACCTGTATGAAAATAAACGCTCGCGAAATTTCGAACTCCATGCTTTTTTATCATTCATATAATCTTGCACTGAATAAAAAATACGGACGCCCAAAAAAACTATAATTAAAAATATTGTCTTTCCACGCTCGACTTGGTAGCAATTCAGTATTATTAAGCCAAAATGATTGTGTGTCTGTTCTCATGGAAGGGGGAGTAGAGATAAATAAACAAATTTGACCTCTAGTCGACATTTACATAACTGGTCGAAATATAAAAGTATATCGTGATTATACATGAAAAAATGCATGAATTTTTTATCGGTTTTCCAATAAAAATACAATACTTAAGTAGAAAAGTATTGCATAATAAATAACAATATACGTGGGATGACTTTCGCTCGGCTATAATAATTTTTTTTTTTTTTATAGAATAGGAAGGCGGACGAGCATATGGGCCACCTGATGGTAAGTGGTCACCAACGCTCTTAGACATTGGCATTGTAAGAAATGTCAACCATCGCTTACATATCCAATGCGCCACCAACCTTGGGAACTAAGATTTTATCTCCCTTGTGCCTGTAATTACACTGGCTCACTCACCCTTCAAACCGGAACACAACAATATCAAGTATTGCTGTTTTGCGGTAGAATATCTGATGAGTGGGTGGTACCTACCCAGACGAGCTTGCACAAAGCCCTACCACCAGTAAGTAATTATTGGTATGGTACATTTTTTGTTAAAAATTTTGGTCCGGTATTATTAGTACGGTATGGTATTTTTTTTGTTAATAATTACGCTTTTTTTAAGGAATGACATGGCTATAAACGAAATCTTATCCAAAAATAAAATGGGCAAATCGTTACAGCCATTTCCGAGGTATATTATATAAATTTTCATTTAATATAAAAACACACTCGCATAAAAATATTATAAGGGTAATAGAACAGAACAGTTTGTAGAGCATAATATAACAGAGCAAAGAGCATAATCATATTTACTAGGCTTTGGGTAAGGCTGTCTGGGTAGGTACCTCATCATATATTCTACCGCCAAACAGTACTTGGTATTGTTGAGTTCCACTTTGAACGGTGAATAAGTAACTACAGGCACAAGGGACACAACGTCTTAGTCCTCAAGCAAAGCATTGAAAATTTCAGGAATGATTTCTTACAGCGCTTGTCTATGGGCGTTGGTAAGCACTTACCATCAGATGACCCATTTGTCAGTTCACCATAAAAAAGTAAATCTAACGTATGTTTATCTCTACGCCTTCTGCCATTGGAATGGATTACTAGGCTATACTTGGTGCTACTCACTCACAGGAACAAAAATGTGATCACGGCCGCGTTACTCATGACCAAATATAACCTACACGCTTTGATAGGCGTTAATTAAAATATAACAATCGGCTTTTTCACTGGTTTCATTGGTTTTCAATGGCCCAGTGGTGATTGTGAAGATTGCAGGCTCAAACGCGGACAAGCGAGCTATCACGGCTTAGTGTCCCGCCCCCCCTTAGTGTAATTTAATTCATGTCGTGGCCTTCAAAATCTTCACCTCAAGAGAGCCTAAGCCCAGCAATGTTACATGCAATTCATTGATACATACAATAAAAGCTAATATCAAATGAAAATTTTAATTGCCTACATAAAAGGGGAGATGGGCCCCGCGGTAAGAACGGGTGAATCTTAACCGATGATTGTGGGTTCAAGCCCGGGCAAGCACCACTGAATTTTCATGTGCTTAATTTGTGATTATAATTCATCTCGTGCTTGACGGTGAAGGAAAACATCGTTCATGCAGGTTGCATGTGGCTAATTTCACTGATATTCTGCCACATGTGTATTCCACTAACCCGCATTGGAGCAGCGTGGTGGAATAAGCTCCAAACCTTCTCCTCAAAAAGGGAGAGGAGGCTTTAGCCCAGTAGTGGGACATTTACAGGCTATTACTGTTACATATAAATATGTCTAAACAGCCATTTTCCTAAATAGAGGTCGGATTTAAGCTTAATCCGTGACGTCATGCCATGTAACAGTCACAAAAAGAATACTAAGGTGCTTAAAAAACATTATGAGAATGAATGTCACTTTAAATTTTAATTATTTGACCTACTTTACTAAGCGCTTGTAATCCACGCGACGGAAGTGACACCTGATATTGCGTCGAACTTTTAACGTGGATACGTTTGTCCGTGGCATCGTAGCTCCTAAACTGATGAACGAATTTTGCTTGGTTTTTTTGTTTTTATTTGAACGGAGACTTTATCATGAATTATGGAACAAAAAACAGGCCGATAGAAGTGAAAACTTGAAACTGTTAAATATATTTATCCAATTTCCACATCTATTGGCGCTCCAAGTAATAATTCTATCCCTTTTTATTATACATATAGCTTTTTATTCATCAAAATGCATAGTATCTCGCAAACTCTGTACAAAATATTACATACATACGGTACATCTTAATTTAAATAAAAAATAGTTAAAATACACTTATATTATTTGTATATAATGTTAGTATTTACATAAATTTCAATCATTATTATCCTCATCAATTTCCACAATACTTAAATTATTTGTACATTCAACGATTTCATTATATCAACATTAGCATGTCGGTGACGCGAAGCCACGAGTCTGTGGCCCCTACGATAAACCAGCGCAACGCCTAAAGAAGTTTTCACTTCAAAAAAACTACGTTGGACTGTTTTAATGATCAGCACTCATGGCCTAATTACTCCTACCCCCCCCCCACCCGCGGCCGATAACTAATAAAGAATATTTCAATTTGATTACATTTCACTCGTGATTACATTTCCTCACAAACACACATACAAATTAAATAATAATTCCACTTGAACAACAATCATTACAGACACACGAACGCTTTTATTTATTCAGGAAAACCCAGAAAATGTACTGTTATTGATTATACAGCGTTGATATAATTTGATACTTGATTTTAAGCCATTTTTGAACGACGTTAATAATATGTTCCGACGATTATACTGTGTTCGTACAACTTGATACTTGAGACTTGTAGATTAAATCTGAATATATTTTGTTCAAATTGGCGCTTTAAAGCTTTATTTTGCAAGCTTACGGCATTATTTATAAACTTTGTTTAACGGGTGATTAGTTAAACAATGCTATGTCTTCTTCTTTCGTATGTCCAATCAATAAAGACAGAAAGAGAGAAGTATGTAACTTATGAGCCACTAAGTTTATAATGCCGTTAATAATTAAATGTAACGCTAAAAGTTTGTAATAAAGATACTTAGAAGAACCGGCAAGAAGCTCAATAGTTATCCTTTTATATTCATTGTTAAAAAGCAAATGCCCAGTGGTTAAGCACACGTACCTTAGCCGGTTATTGCGCATTCAACCCAGGCAAGCACCGCTGACTTTCATATGCTTATTATACCAACTTGATTGGAACAGTGAGGTCGAAAGGACAGGAGGCTAGTAAGCTACTACTACTGCTATAAATTGTTGACGGCCTGGATTAGCGGACCTGAGATTCTGAGGTCAAACCTGGGGCCAGGAAATATTGGGTGCTCTGGAAAAAAATCAAGTAGCAACCCGGACTAAAGAGTGCCTTTATGCTTACGCACACACATGAACACTATAACATAGCCTGCCCAATTGGCTAATATTTATTTATCTCGAGAATAAGTTTAAAAAGAACCAATAAACAATGTTTGTTTGCTAAAGGTCATTACAAAATGATGAACTCTATAAATGATCGCATCCAGGCGGTTACAATAGTGAATAATTTATCGTTGTAAACATAAAATTATATTACCAAAATACCTGCTTAGTTTCTTATATAAATTTATAACAAAATTGAAATAAAAGTGATTATTAAAATATCAAAACTGTCTGTTCCCAGTAAAGATGGCGTCACATGCTCTGTCCTTTACCAGGAAATGTCAATGGAAATATAAAACATGCAATCGCTAACTAACATTGTATTCTCGCACCTCGCCATTATGTCACACGAAAACAATATATAATAAATATGAGGAGACTTTTTGTATTGTCTGACTATAAAAAAAACAACTAAACCAAATTAACAGACTAATCATCGTTTATAATAATATCTACAAAATGCTCAATATGATTAACAATAAGAAAAAGTCAAACGAAGCTCTTATAATTGATATTTTTAATGACAAATTGAATCAGTTTCGTAAAAAATTATCTATTTTTTTTCTCGATAATCAATAATAATGTTTACATTTTTGTTAATGATGACCGTTGGCGTGGTTGGTAGTTACTTTCATTTCACGCCGAAGGTTGGGTTCGATTCCCACTCAGGGCAGACATTTGTATGCACGAACATGTCTGTTTGTCCTGAGTCTGGGTGTACTTATCTACAGGGTTACAGGGTAATATGTCACGATCCTTTTAAAGGGTTATAGTTCAGGACAATAGCTATCAAATGACCCCCAAAATGCTTATGCAAAAGTGTATCGTTTTCGAGTTATTAATTTTTTAATATTTTTTTTATTTAAAGGATGTTTAAGATTCTAAAATTCAATAAAAAAAAAATCAACGTATTTTCCCTATTTTTTTTTTGTATTTCTTGCTAGGGTACATCCTAGTTAATAATAACCAGTTATAAAACAAAAACAATCTTCAAGCATGTTTAAATTACAGATCCAAAACTGTACAACTTTTCGATTTTTAATTTTGATTCTTTAAGTTACTCGCAATTTTTTTGTAAAAATCACTATGGCTCTTATCGTGCGGATCATTTTAAAAACATCTGCGTTTCCTTAGCTATCCATCGGTACATAAAAAGTACAGTAACAATCATAAACTCAGGAGAAAATTAGATAACAAAGAGACCAGGTAGGAAATTCTAAGAAATGCTATTGTTAAGAAATTAAATCTGGATCAAAGACAAAAGGACCTCAATGCAAAGTAGTTAAAGATTATTTTTAATAGGGGTAATAGGTAAAAAAGGAGAGATAAACCAGAGCTGTCATTGCAATTTTGAATTTAAATCAAAAACAAAATACTTAATCTTTTTAGTTACTCCATACTTTCGAAATTACACTGTTTATTATTCATAATTCGTGTTCAAAATGAGATCCCCTATTTCGTATACAAATACGCATTCTTTTCTTAATTCACTTTTTACTACAACACTACTCAAGCTATGTCGAATAGAATTTGCAGCATTCATTATTCTTGTTTTGAGTTCTTCAATTGTTTGTACTGGTGAAACATCATAAACCAGGCTTTTCATATGCCCCCAGACATAATAGTCCATCGGAGTCAAATCTGGACTTCTCGCTGGCCATGGGATTGGTCCTCCTCTGCCAATCCATCTATTACGATAATTGCTGTCTAGCCACTGTCTTACGGACATTCGAAAGTGTGCGGGGCAACCATCATGCTGGAATATCATTCTCTGCCTAAGTTTCAGCGAAACATTTTCGAGTAACTCATGCAGGATTTCTCTAAGCAAGCTTTCATAACTTTCACCATTTAAGTTATCAGGTAGGAAATGTGGCCCAATAAGATTATCATTGATAATCCCCATCCAGACGTTTACCGAGAAACGTCTTTGGGAACCGCTTAATCGCTTTTTGTGAGGGTTTCCCTGTTCTTTTTGAGACCAATATCGAATATTGTGGTAGTTAGTAATACCATCTTTGTCAAACTTTGACTCGTCTGTCCATAAAATTTTTCTCAAAAAATTGGGATTTTCTGCATCACAGTGTAGCATAAATCGGCAAAAATCTAATCGTCTTGCAGGATCTCCTTCTTCAATCACGTGTACGGGTGTGTAATGATAGGGATACAATCCAGCCGCGTGGACAGTAAACCAGACTCTCCATTGAGATACGCCCAGTCGGTTTGCCACAATATTGGTGGAAACTGTAGGGTCCTCTCGAAAATGACGAATAATTACATCTTCTTCATCTGGAGAACGGACACGAGGGCGTCCGGAATCAGATTGTCTCCTTTGCACGCGACCAGTTTCTCTAATTCGACGATACACACCAATAAAGACATTGTCAAGACTATTGTCAGGTGTCCGGCGATCCGGAAATCGACGATTATACTCACGACGAGCAGCTGCGGCGTCACCGTTACAATATCCATAGCAAAATAAGATGTCAGCGTATTCCTCATTAGAGTACGGACGACGAGAAGAATTTTGTTCTGCAGCCATAATAGTCCTTTTTACGCGCCAAGTTATCATAAACACAAATCACAAATTCCTTTTAGCTAGCCGAGTCACGAAGTTGTAAGAAACAGAGTCCAGTAAACGAAGCGGTTTTTTTTCAAAAATTTAAGAGATCAATATTCACTAAAGCGCGTCCACACTATACGAGCAGTGCAAGTACAGTGAGTATTATGTACCCCGACAAGGTTTTATTACTCTTATTCCTAAAAGAAATGAGATAAAAGGAAATTAGAAAAAATGACGGTAAATTCAAAGGAATTGATAATAGTATTCCACAAACAGCTCTGGTTTATCTCTCCTTTTTTACCTATTACCCCTATTAAAAATAATCTTTAACTACTTTGCATTGAGGTCCTTTTGTCTTTGATCCAGATTTAATTTCTTAACAATAGCATTTCTTAGAATTTCCTACCTGGTCTCTTTGTTATCTAATTTTCTCCTGAGTTTATGATTGTTACTGTACTTTTTATGTACCGATGGATAGCTAAGGAAACGCAGATGTTTTTAAAATGATCCGCACGATAAGAGCCATAGTGATTTTTACAAAAAAATTGCGAGTAACTTAAAGAATCAAACCCTACCCTGTAACCCTGTATATAAGTATGTATTTACAAAAAAAAAGTAGTATATCAGTTATTTAGTTATATTTTATAAATTTATTATTATAATTATTGTTTATAACTTATTTTTCTTTATAAATAAATGTACCTTTGTTTGATTCTAAACGTATTCAAAAATTTTAAATGTTCTCAGAAATTTATATTTTATTCATTTTATACCAATCATGTGATAATTTTTATAATGATTTAATTTTTAATATTTTAATTGTTAATATATTTTCTATTTTTTTTATAAATATTTCAGTTTTTAAAATTATTATTTTTGTTAACTCGTAATGTTGATATATTTTGCAAAACATATAATTTAGGAGTCACTTGATTTATGTAACGTTATGTTAAAGACTCAATTGTATTTATTAGTGTACTTCTTGTTGGTGTTGATATTATAATAAATAAAATTATAATGAACTTATACCTCAAGATTTGGAGAACGTCTTCGTATATTTAGCATCCAGAAGTGAAACTGACTTTAAAAAAACTCGAATTAGTATTTTTAAAAACAGAACACCAAATCAAATAAATTGATGTTAATAACTCACTCAATTACTCTTAAAATAACACAAACACTTTCCACAAATCAGAAATCGCGCTAATAATGAATTCATTAATTTACCTTACTGTCAACTAACAAAATGGCGGTTGGAAATTAGCGCGCGTTTTTTTTTTTTAACAAAGCTGTTGTATGGACCAAGGTGTCTCCTAACTGTATATTGTCATACTGATATTATAAACGCGAAAGTATTGAATGGATTGGTAATTCTTTCACGCAAAAATTACTGACCCTATATGGATGAAATTTTGTATAGAGATAACTTCCAATCTGACTTATTACATAGGCTACCTATTATATATATCTCCTAACATGACACGCAAGCGTAGCCGCTGAAGCTAGTTTGATTATAAGAAGCTGTGATTCGCTGTTTTATCCGCTTTTAAATTTAGACTATTGATTTGACAAGTGTAAATTCATATTATTGTATTATATGTTTAAACAATGTTTTGTCTTCTTTTTGCGAATTTATAATCAATGGTGGCCGAATGAGATAAATTAACGTTTTACTAAATAGCCGCTGAGCAACGTTTTTATCTAAGGGTGTAAAATTTTTAAAGACAATTAAGTTTAATCGAAACATAAAATAAATATGAATAATAAATTGCCCTAATTATGTTTGTACATCACTTGAACGATAGGGGTTATCCTTAATCCCCGTAAGACTAGCAATGTCTCGCGGAAGCGCCTGGATTAGTGACGAAGTGGTCTCGAAGAATAAGCTTTACCGAACTAGTAATATATAAGGGTCGCTATACAAATTACTTCATTAGCGAACATACGCTAATTAGCTCTTAAAATCCCAAATGTTGCCTCTCCTCTTTAAGGAGAACGTCAATGCGACGTGCCTATTAAAAAACTATATATTATAAATCTACAATAAAAGAGTTAATATTTATCAATACAACGCTATAAAAATGATAAATTAATTAAAACACCGACATAAAAAAAAATCGCTAAAAAGTAATAAATCAATCAATTGGACCAGAAACCGTTAATAAGATCTTTCTATCAAGTACGATGAGCCATGTATGATAGAGCTACGATGCCAAAGACAGACACACAGCTTATTACACATTAGTTTATTTCTACACGTCAATAGTAAAAAAAAAACAACGACAAAATACTGGGCATAACAAAATAAAATCGTGTTTTTTAAATTTTAAAAATAATTGTCGCTTTGAGAAGTTTTTTGTAATGGCTAAAAACTAAAAACACTGCTAACCCAATATACATAAAAATTACACCAAAAGACGCAGCGCGTTTCGAAGGTTTTAATATATAAAATGATTATATAAGCAGCGGTGCTTTGCAGTTTTAGACTGTCACGTGAAAAGCCTGAATTTCATATTCTATATTTCATATAATAAAAAATCCGGCGAACTTTTATAAACATGACAAATAATCAAAAACATCTAAAAATTAATTGAACTTAAAGCGACTTACGTAATTCAGTCACGTTAAAGATTAAATTAAAATTTAATTTGGCTGACATTTTATATACATCATGGATTTAAAAAGCGTTCCTCTGTGCGGAAGCTTCATTACCATAGATAAGGGGATTGTCCCTGTTTGTTTTTTCTATCATTTTAACATCGAAACGAAACTTTTTCCTTTTCTAGAAATTAAAAAAAAATTGACCTTTACGCCATATTTTCAAAATCATTTTGTTTAACAGTTTTTTATGGCTACAAAGCCATAAAAAAAAGATAGAATTAAGGTACAAACCTTAATTCTATCTTTTTTTTCTTTGATGATTAAAGTTCCTTATTATTATTATTTTATTTATTAAACACGATATAAAGAATATTTAGTAAATAACTACAATGTATTATGTATATATATGTATCTATGGAACATTGCCTCAGGCGATTCATTAAGCCATGCCGTCTCCTTCTTTCGGCTTTCAAATCAATAATGACAAAAAGAGTCAAGAGAGTTCTCTGTTTAACTAAGCGGCTGCTAAGCTACGTTTATAAGTTAGGTCATTAGGTTATCTGTATGACTGTCTTAATGAAAATCTTTTTAATAATGAGACATATACAAAATATTGATTTATAATCAGTTATCAGTATCAAGTCAAGCGATTCATATGCCGGTACTAGGTGTGTTCGGACTTCAGAATATTTGATATATCACAGAGTAAATAAGATGAGACCATAGACAATTTAGTACTTTTTGAAGATTTGACATATTCCTCACAAACATAAATCCTATTTTCATATTTTACAAAATTCGTATGTTTTTAAATACAGTATAAAAAGCGAATGTTGTATTTAACTGTAGAGTTTTTTTTTTTTTTTTTTTTTTTATAGAAAAGGAAGGCGGACGAGCATATGGGCCACCTGATGGTAAGTGGTCACCAACGCTCTTAGACATTGGCATTGTAAGAAATGTCAACCATCGCTTACATATCCAATGCGCCACCAACCTTGGGAACTAAGATTTTATGTCCCTTGTGCCTGTAATTACACTGGCTCACTCACCCTTCAAACCGGAACACAACAATATCAAGTATTGCTGTTTTGCGGTAGAATATCTGATGAGTGGGTGGTACCTACCCAGACGAGCTTGCACAAAGCCCTACCACCAGTGGGCCCACCACTAACATGTCAACGTATAACATAGTCAATTTTCACTAAAATAAGAAACATAAAATTTTTCTGGCAGTACACAAATGGTCTTTCACATAATATACGGCAGAGCGGGAAATTAAAAAAAGGAATAATAAAAATCAAAACTTATATGTATTTAATTATCCTCCATGTAATGTAGATATGAACATAATAATATCATTTTGTTGTAATTCATATTCCAACTCCCCGTAAAGTTCCCAATCTGCATCATTTATTAAAACCAATATACCTGGTCTGACCGAGTCACCCTGAAACAAAAGCAAAAAAACATCTATAGTTTTTTAAAATAACGCAATTATTGTTTGTATTAAAAACTTGCCTATAATGAGTAATTACAAACAATTGTTTCTTTGATTGAAAGAAACAGAAAGAAAAGTCTTTTTTGCAAACAAAACCAAATAAATGGATAACTGAATATACATTAATTACTTCAGTTAAAAGTGTTCAAAATCTTATTGCTTAACTAATTACACTAAATTTTGCAATCACTCTTAATACTGGCAATAATGCTATTGTATAGGTAATTATTTTATATTCAGTAAAAATAATAATAATGTCCTCCAGACTAATTTCGGCCACGGCAGCTAATCTCAAGAGAGATTAGCCAACTATGCAGGAGAAATTATAGTGCACAAGTGTGTGTGCAAACAGAGGTGCACTCTCTATTCCCTAACTCTCATAATCCGATGGTACATCTATCCGACACGACCTGAAAGAGTTCAGATGCACGACCAACGGCTTTACGTGCTTTCCGAAGCACGGGAGTGCACACACTTCCAACTTCCAGACTCCGGGCTGCTATTGAGAATTTTCTGACAGAAAAACTCAATAAATTTTTATTGGTACGACCTGGAATTGAACCCAGGACTCCCAGGTCTGCGGCCTTCCATCAAACCACTAGACCAACGAGGCAGTCAATTATTCGCATTAGAACATGGATCAGACCACGTACAACTACGTCTTTCGTTATATATGTATAATAAGTTGAGTATAAAAATTACTTGTAAAAATAACTCTGGTCTCTCCTTTAGTAGATTGTCTTTAATCCATACTAGCAGATCTTTTATCAACCATTTTTCATGCTGGCAATCTGGAAAATACTTTTTTAAAACTGGCAATTCAACTTCTCTCTTCTTTATTTTATCAAATAATAATTCTGCCCCACCACCAAACTGAATTTGTATTTTTAATGACCCCATTTTATTTTAATTTCCTGAAATTGAAAGTACAAAGTTATAATAAGTACCAATGTATTTATGTGCTTTAGTGAGAACCAGCACTATCAATTTCAAAGATTATTATAATTCAACATTATAATAAAACTAATCAAAGTAAGCAATTTTTTTTAAGGCAGTGTCGATTATTTCATATATATAATCAAATTTTATGATACAAAAAATAGATAGTTAAAATATCTATATGAAATTAGAAAAATACAGAATAGAATAGAATTAAATAAATCACTTTTTTTTCCAGTATGGTATATGCTTTAAATATTCTGCCTATGTTAATTATAATAGAGATTTAAATAACAATATATGGAGTGTAAATATTTAACATAATATAAGCAGTTTGTGCAACGAAACTTAAAAATACGTAGTATTCTCTTTGTATAAATTTATTACATATGTGTATTAACTACTGACTACACCATTCGTTATAATTAAAAAAAAGATTATACACGGATTTTATCCGGAGTATTTATGGGAAAATATTTTAATGTTTCTGGTTAGAAATCTTTATTTCTCATTAATTAATTAATAGTAATTCACTTACATGAGAAAATACAAGTAATATAATACTCACTAAAGGCGAGTTACATGTATTACATGTAACTCGCATTTAGTGAGTGATATAACATGTGGGTAATATTTAAAAATAATGTTAAAAGTAACAAGTTAACACTTACCTTTACCTTCTTTTTCTTAATACTCTATCATATATTATTGTCTATTCTTGTTCTCTTTATTATTAATCACTATGTGCATTAATTTATAAAGTATACTTAAATAACGATAACGACTAGCGTAAATTAATACAATAGTTTGTGTACTTTAAATATAGTAAAAAATCATAATTGTATATTTATGAATATGACATCAAAACAATATAACCTATATTGTTTTGATGTCATATTCATAAAAGCATATGTCATAAAAGCTGTCACTTGCCAAAATGTCCTACATTTATGAAGTTAGTAAATTTTTTAAACATAATTATTAAAAAAAATTGTAAATAATTTTGTAGTAAAAAATTAAACACAAACAAATCATTTTAAGTACAAAAATTTATGTGGGCAATAAGCCTACTTTAAATCAAATCTTATTTTTTTAACTTACTGGTTAGGTATGTAAGTGTAGGTAGACAATTTTTTTTAATTATAGTTTACAATTTTTCTACCAAAATGTTATGACATTATTAATTTAAATAATAATTAACTGGGGTTGGTACTTTACTTTTTAAGAAATAAACATTAAAAATAGATGGTTATTTAATACATTGAATAAGGCATAGTACTCCACAAATCAATAAATGCTTACGCTAAATTTTTTATCATTTATTAATGAAAGAAACTGAGTTAATACTAATTGATTTTCATGCATTATAAAAAAAAATACATTGTTTTAAATGACTGATTGAAATCTGAATCTTTTTCGTGCATAAGTAACTAATCTGCTAATTGACCAAAGCCTGATACCAATGCATTGACCTAGCTAGTTGGGCTAACGTGTATTAGTGTCTTAAAAAAGCAAAAGACTTGTATCTAAACTCGTTAAAAAAATAAAAAAAGTATATCTGTCATCAGTCAAAGTCAAATCAATATTGTTCACAAAAATTTGAAACAAGCAAAAAAGTATACGATTTCCAAAACATAACGCAGTTTTCTTGTGAATGAAATATCTTAAGTGATACGCTAAGTTTTTCTAAATAAATTATATTATTGAGTATAACAGTTCTCGAAAGGTATTTTTCATAAAAAGTCACCAAGTTACGACGCAAAACTTAAGTAAATTATCTTGTAAAATAAAGTTTTATTTACATGTATTTCAGAAAAGAAAGTCAATACTATATTTCTTACATATTTCAGCTATGAAACCCTCAATAGACATAGACGCGCTCCGCACAGAGCATGAGTCAGATGAGCAGTGGGAAGTACGACGAAGCTTCATGCAGGAACATAAGGAGGATTTTGACGAAGAGGAACTTATTACGTTGGCGCAACTCTTTACAAATATCGAATTTTTGGGTTGCAGGTTAATATAAATTGAAAGTTAATTTGTTTATGGCAGGCAGATTCTATGGAAATTAGGTAACTGTGCAGGATTTATAATGCACAAGTGTGTGAGCAAACATAGCACTCCCATTTCTTTACTACCAATTTGATAAATTGGCAAATCCTACACAATCGAAAAAAGAAGGACGGCATTAGTTCATTTTATATTACAATAATTTTAATAATACAAATCTAACCGCTGGGCAATCTCAGCTCTGGTAAATACCAATTACATTATGAATAAATTTATTTTTTAAATAGTTATCTTAGGCGTCAGTGCTGGTATCCAGGATTAATCTTATCCTTAGTGTCCACACTCATAAAAGAAAATTTATATTTAATTTGAGGTGAAAATACGAATCTATATATAAGGCAAAGTAGGTAGATTAAAACACTTTCAATGCCATCTACCCGAATTTGTATGCAAATGTATTTCTTCCGTATGCTTCACAACTCGATTATGAATCGTAAACATGTGTACATAGCTATAGATATGACGATAATGAGCGACAAACTAATAGGGTTGCTAAACAAGCTATAAATAGAATTTACCTTTCATTCTATTAAAAACATACATGTTGTATGATTTATTCATTTTAGAAACTATGTACAGGACATTTTTGTAATATACAAAATTGAAATAAAAAGAAAGAACAAAATACATATTACAAATTTAAAGCAAAAACACACTGTCTAAAAGATTGTCCTGTGGCATTGTACCCAAGACGCTGGCACTATTGCCTCTGCACCGCTAGACTCACCCTTTAGGCTATATATAATATATAATTGACGAGCTGGTTGACGTAGTTGGTAGATACTTGCCTTTTACGCCGAAGGTTGTGGGTTCGATTCCCACCCAGGACAGACATTTGTGTGCATGAACATGTCTGTTTGTTCTGAGTCTGGGTGTAATTATCTATATAAGTATGTATTTACAAAAGAAAAGTAGTATATGTAGTATATCAGTTGTCTGGTTTCCATAGCACAAGCTTTGTATAAGCTTAACTTGGGATCAGATGGCTGTGCGTGAAAAATGTCCCAGGATATTATTATTATTATTAAATAATAAATAAAGTCATTTTATTTATTTATTTTGTTTGCAAAAAAATTATACAAGAACACAATAAATAAAAATAAAGTAATTAATTGTATGATACTAGATCCAAATACAGCATACAAATATATAAAACTAATATTATATTTTTTTCAAAATTTACGAGTGTAATTAAATAAACCTAAGATTAAATGTATAAAGTATTGAGTCCAGCATCGCAAATTAAATAGTTAAACAAAATACAGTAACAGCCTGTAAATGTCCCACTGCTATGCTAAGGCCTTCTCTGCCTTTTTTTGACGAGAAGGTTTTGGAGCTTATTCCACCATGCTGCTCCAATGCGGGGTGGTGGAATACACATGTGGCAGAATTTCAGTGAAATTAGACACCTGCAGGTTTTCTCACGATGTTTTCCTTCAATGTCAAGCACGAGATGAATTATAATATAATCACAAATTAAGCACATGAAATTTCAGTGGTGCTTGCCCGGGCTTGAACCCACGTTCATTCGGCGATGTACTCGAGTACATATGTCAAATATTTTGCGGTGTACGGCGTAATTTTAGTAAACTACATTGACAGTGAATCTTAAAAAAAATTAATGTCAATTATTTTATTGTTTCAGGTACCCAGCTCAAACGATGAAGAGGATAGCCAAGTTGGCTGAAAAAGTCTCCGCGAAATACAAGGAGAGCAGAAAGAATAAATTGAAGCGTACATTCGTTGAAGCGAGCGATGCAGCTGAAGCTAAAGCAAAAAGAACTTTTAAATAATTGTAGAGAATACTTAACAATAAAATTATCTGTAAATTTATTAATCTGTTCTCATTGTAAATTTATTCAATCCTTGGTTATGAAAAATAAAATAAATTAACTATTTGTTTTTATTTATTTATAGTTAGACATTCATTCCACCCGCGGCTTCGCTTGTTTCGTGAAGGCCTCCCCCCTGCAGTTAGGTATAAAGGCTCTTATCCTTATCCTGAAAAGGCGAGGCCTTAACATAGGTGTGGGACAAAAGGCGCTGCCCAAACGAAGATCCTTTCCCGACATGGGACACCGTTTCTGAACTGCCGCGATTGTAATTGTTGTGTTCGGTAGTAGACGGTAATGGCAATCGGACACAGTCGCCGGTTGCTACTTCTGTTCACCGCTAACAATTCGTCGCTCCTTTTCACGAGAAAATACAATAATATATATATTGGAATTATTGGCGCGAAGTGAAGACGGCGTGTGTGCATAGCGAGCTGATATCAAATATAATAAATCGTATTTAGTTTGTAATACCAACCTTACGCCGTGAGTTAGTGTGAACATTACAAACTACAGTAGTACAGTACAGTAACAGCCTGTTAATGTCCCATTGCTGGGTTTGGAGCTCATTCTACCACGCTGCTCCAATGCGGGTTGGTAGAATACACACTTGGCAGAATTTCAATGAAATTAGACACATTTTTTTTTTTTTTTTTATAGAATAGGAAGGTGGACGAGCATATGGGCCACCTGATGGTAAGTGGTCACCAAACGCCCTTAGACATTGGCATTCTAAGAAATGTCAACCATCGCTTATAGCCAATGCGCCACCAACCTTGGGAACTAAGATTTTATGTCCCTTGTGCCTGTAATTACACTGGATCACTCACCCTTCAAACCGGAACACAACAATATCAAGTATTGCTGTTTTGCGGTAGAATATCTGATGAGTGGGTGGTACCTACCCAGACGAGCTTGCACAAAGCCCTACCACCAGTAAAATGCAGATTTCCTCACGATGTCTTCCTTCACCGTCAAGCATGAGATGAATTATAAACACAAATTAAGCACATGAAAATTCAGTTTTGCTTGCCCGGGTTTGGACCCACGATCATCGGTTAAGATTCACGCGTTCTAACCACTGGGTCATCTCGGCTCACAACCTACACCGAATACTTTTTGATTGACGGTCGATACGAGTCAAGTGGACACTGGACACAAAGTGTCTACGTCTGCGCAGTTATGATTGATTTCATAATGATTATATGAAAATAAAATATTCAAACGTAGCTTGTAACTGATACAAAAGTATCCTCGTTTGTGCAGCGCGTAACAGGCTGTCGGTATAGTCTAAAAATAATATAACTAAATATATTTAAAAAAAAATCTTTATTAATTAAGTTACATATACAAATTCAATTATAAACGTTCGTATTTGCTGCGGAACTAAAGTGATCTCTTTATTTACGTCAACGTCATCAAGTGAGCTCAAGACATCATGACTGTATTCAGTTTTCTCATTACCATAGTATGCGTTAAAATTCTTAAGAAAACTCCCGTTTGTACTCCAATATAGAGGAACCCAATCTTTTAAGTTAATATTCGCTGATAAGTTTGTCTCGATCACTTTTTTTAATTTGACAGTTTTAAATAAATCTCTCAAAAACACCTTCTTAGTCTTGTTCAAAACAACGTCAATCTTTTCTAAATAGTTCTCTAAGCGCAGTAATAGTGTGCCTTTATCCCATTGTTCTAATGTCAAAATATGAATTCCAAAAGGCAATTTATTTTTTAAAGCCGAAAATTCATTCTTATAACTAATCCATTCTTTTTTAGCTGTCGTTTGAGATATTCTAGATATTATTATCTGTGGTTTTAATTCAGTCTCCTTCATAAATTTCTTCTCGAATAATCGATTTTGTTTATAATCTGCTTTCGTTAGATATAAATAGTGTGTTCCTCTAACCATGATTCCATCGTCATTTTCAGTTTCATTTAAATACGTTTGTACATCGCTATCATCTGTTAAAATTCGTCTATGAATCATTAAATCTATGGATCCGTCTTGAAGGCAAGCGCCGCCTTGAGAACGATCGTTGAAAATCGAGAAACGCAAGTTTTTCTTTATGTCTTCGATGTAAATTCTCGATGTAACCGGATAAAAATTACCTAAAATATATTTTGAATAATTAAAAAGCATTGTAGACTCAGCAACAACAACATAATAAATGAGTATAATATCTGAAATATATGAATAATCATTTAAAATCATATTTCAAGTGATTTTAATTAGGAATCATTGTTTTTTTTTTTAAATTTAACAGATCAAAACTGCGGAAACGTGTTACCGAATAACATGATGTCCAATATAAAAAAAAGTTTATTTTTGATATAATACATTGTCGCTCGAAATATTAGGATTATTAACATTCAATGTTTAAAATTAAATTGTCTAGAACTACTGTTTCATATTTATATCTCATTTAATATATTTATTTCTTTTTTTAATCTACTTTACCTGCAACTGGATCAAAATTATACGGTTCATACAACGCTCTCTTATTCCTTATTCTTTTGACCATCTGTCTTCCATTGGAATCTGTATATAAAACTCCATTGTTTTCTAAATCCGTCATATATCTTATGAAAACATCTTTGCCCAAATTATCACTGACTGGTACTGGACCAACAATCCAATCGACTTCAACCACAGGACTGTCTTTATATAACCTCAATACAAAGGAAGCGTAATCCGAATATCTGCTATGAATTTCTTGTAATATATAGCTTTTGTATATTTTCGTTTCGAAGTTGTCTATGATCGGTTCCGGTTGATTGTCCATAGGTCGAAAAATGTAAGCCCCAGGACTCCTCTTAGTAGTATTAAGTTGTATAGGATCGTCGGAGACGTAGAAATAAAATTGTAAATCTAAGGTTATGTTGACAGCATTTGAAAGATTTAAACTGGATACCTTCCGATATTCATTGAGGTTAATCTGGATGTACTAAAAATAACGAAACTTAATGTAATAGATTATATAATAACTTATCACTAGAAGAACTTTTGAAGAAATTTCTTTGTCAGTGGCTAGTTATGTTACATAAAATATATACCACAAACATAGTTACAAGAATTCAAAATAAACGACTCAAATATGCAGATCGATATTGGGCAGATAGGAATCGTGCGGGCAAGATTTTCATATTCACAAATATATTGAAGTGTCTGTTTTACTCCAAAATATTTGCGCCAGCAACCTTGAGAACTAAGAGGATATGTCCCTTTGTTTGTAATGACACTGGCTCTCTCCTTTAAGGCAGAATACAACTATACTAAGTATTGCTATTTGGCAATGCAGTAGGCGGACGAGCATAAGGGCCACCTGATGGTGAATGGTCACCTACGCCCATAGACATTGGCATTGTAAGTTAACCATCCCGTACATCGCCATTACTGGTGGTAGGGCTTTTACTGGTGGTAGGGCTTTGTGCAAGCTCGTCTGGGTAGGTACCACCCACTCATCAGATATTCTACCGCAAAACAGCAATACTTGATATTGTTGTGTTCCGGTTTGAAGGGTGAGTGAGCCAGTGTAATTACAGGCACAAGGGACATAAAATCTTAGTTCCCAAGGTTGGTGGCGCATTGGCTATAAGCGATGGTTGACATTTCTTACAATGCCAATGTCTAAGGGCGTTTGGTGACCACTTACCATCAGGTGGCCCATATGCTCGTCCTCCTTCCTATTCTATATAAAAAAAAAAAAATACACCACCAACCTTGGGAACTAAGATGTTATGTCCCTTGTGCCTGTAATTACACTGGCTCACTCACCCTTCGAACCGGAACACAACAATACCAAGTACTCCTGTTTTGTAGTAGAATGTCTGATTAGTGGGTGGTACCTACCCAGGCGAGCTTGCACAGAGCCCTACCACCAGTAAAATAATATTATTTTTTTAAATAAACCTAGAACATGCTAAAAAAGTAGTATAAATATTTGACGGAATTCGATATTCACATCACTTACACTGTAGAGACATATATCTTGATAAAATTACATATATCTTTTATATAATAAAACTAATACAAATCTGTTTTATCTAAAAATGCTCAAATCAATTATGAAAAATGCTACCAGCATTTACGATCATGATTTGAGCATTTGCCATTATCATTTCCCCATTGTATCGTTATGTCTGAGAGATAAATGAACCGGTCGCTGTCCCGTTTTCAGTTCCATTCAATATATCATAAAAGTATCAAATTGATGTAACATTAACAGCCTGCGAATGTCCCGCTGCTGGGCTAAGGCCTCCTCTCCCTTTTGAGGAGATGGTTTGGAGCTTATTCCACCACACTGCTCCAATGCGGGTTGGTAGAATACACATGTGGCATAATTTTAATGAAATTAGACACATGCAGGTTTCCTCACGATGTTTTCCTTCATCGACAAGCACGAAATGAATTATAATCACAAATTAAGCACATGAAAATTCAGTGATGCTTGCCCGGGTTTGAACCCACGATCGTCGGTTAAGATTCACGCGTTCTAACCACTAGGCCATCTCGGCTTGTTTACAAATTGTTTGTTGGCAAATTAATTCACCATACCTTATTTCTTATAAAGCTGTCACTAGATTCTTTAAAATAATATGAATCTTTGCCTACATCATTATAAAATACATTATCATCGTTTATTTTATCCTTAATCAACGTCGAATCAGTTGTAACTTCATTGTAATAAGATTTTGTTCTATCGTCACTACTTTCAGTATCCACTTCAGTTTCAGGACTGATTACGTCATTATTTTCATCGCCAATATTAATATCACTTATATTACCAAATTTTATTTTACTTGCGGAATTAATTTCATTGTAATAATTAATTTCTTCGTCGTTAAAGAACGTCTGGTTGTCCTTCGATATTTGTCTTTTGAAATATTTCCTTTGCGTGTTCCTGTTTATTTTCTTAATTAATGATTTCTTCTGTCGGAACGTGTCTGCTTCTTCTATGAAGAACGATTTGAAACCTAACGCTGGCAGTTTTGCAATGAACACCAGTTCGTTAACAGCGTTACTCTGTCTGTTAGGTATTTTCATGACGTGTTCTGGTATTTTCATGGCAACAGCTTTTACTTTAACTCCTGTAACAATTGTGATATGATTTAAGTTGAATGCTTTTATTTTTTTTAACTATTAGATGGCGTGTTTTTTCTACAAATTTGTAATGCTTATTTTGTTTTTTATTTTAGTTTTACTAAAAACGTATTATTAAGTATCTTATAGATTGGCCATTTTCAGAATAAAAAACTTAATTTTAAGTTTTAAAATCGAATTAGCATTAATTAAATGTTTATAGGTAAATAAATATTTTCCTTACTAATGCGAAATATAATCATATATACAAACAAATACGAATTTTATCGTCTCAACTGCTAAACCGAACATCGTGCAATTTTGCATACATGTTGACAGAGATATAGAAAATAATATATAGTACACATCAGCCTAACCCCCCCTCACACGGGTTAAGCCGCGGAAGGAAACTGGTTTATATATTAAGTATAAGTAAATCCTCTAATGTTGCTTAAATGAAACATGGTCGCTTTCACCCTTACTATGCTCACATAGGTAGATAGTTTTCTCTAAAATAAAACGGAACTACATACTACCACAGTAAATTAATTGGTGCCTAATCTTTGTTTTTGTTTTTTATTTTAATTTGTACATCAATTAATTTAAAAAAAGCCGAGATGGCCCAGTGGTAAGAAAGCGTGAATCTTAATCGTGGGTTCAAACCCAGGCAAGCACCACTGAATTTTCATGTGCTTAATTTGTTATTATAATTCATCTCGTGCTTGACGGTGAAGGAAAATATCGTAAGGAAACCTGCAGGTGTCGAATTTTAATGAAATTCTGCCACATGTATATTCCACCAACCCGCATTGATGCAGCGTGGTAGAATAAGCTCCAAACCCTCTTAAAAAGGCAGAGGAAGCCTGAGCCCAGCAGTGGGACATTCGCAGGCTGTTAATGTTACATCAATTCGTTACCTCTTTTCTTAATTGTGGTTGTGTTCTCCTAGTTAGTAGTCTAGTACGTATTTAGTTTGAAGTAAATGTAAAACACACGTTGGATGTACGTTATGTACAACTATTGGAGATTGGAATAAATAAATCAGTACACAATTATCGAAGACATAGATCGCTACTACATATCAACTTCTACATAGAAACTATTTAAAATAAAACCAAATAATAATTATTACCTTCTGGATCAAAAACGTCGTACATCTTATTCAAAATTGGTAATCTAACTGGCATGGTAACAGACCAAGCCAAGGGGTTGTATACAATTATCTGAAATTGCAAAGGAAATGTACTGTCGAGAAATTCTAAGTAGCAGCAAAGTCTAGAAATCAGCACTTTCGTCTGTTTTTGTTTATGAAATAGGGTGACAGGCAAACAGCCAATACGCTACCAATCTTGGATACTAAGATGTTATGTTTTGTCCCTTGTACCCCTACTTACACTCAGTCACCCACTTTTTACCACTGTTTGGTGGTAGAATATGATTTTCTTTGGAGCTGGTCTACAGACGGGCTTGCACAAAACATTACCAAGTAAAATAATATCGCAAAATATAAGTAAAATCAAAAACCAAACGTATAGTTATGATGTCGTTTCGATATAATTTTAAGTACTCACATGAAAAGTATTCTTCTCAGTGTTGGGACAAGCGGAATGATTGAAGAAACATAAGCGATACTCCATTGTTGTTGGACATTTGCGAATTTTACTGAAATTATAATATCTATCCTGTTATATAAGAAGCATTTTTTTATTACAAGTGTTTTGCTCCATGACCTATTAGAACGAGATACGATATCAGAAATAAATACCATCATCTGTAATTTGTTAGATAGTATGTACTGATAAATCGCAAATGGGTTGCTCGCTAAATCACGGGCCAGCACTGTTAATCAATATTAACTTTAATTCACTTGTTTTAATCAACTTTCCCGATTTGTTATTGATGAAAATCGAAAATCGAGAGAGATTACACAAGTAATTGGAAAAATATAGGTTTTGTCTACTTTCTCTTAAGCACAGATATGATGTTGCCAGGTACAAACTGGTAAACAGGCGTTATTAATATAGCGTGATCAGTTACTTAATTGTTTTTTTCTTTTTATGAAATTAAATTTTATTTTATTCTCTTTTTAACATTAATAGGTTGCTTTGTCATAAGTGTGTCACATCCATGATTGTCTAGATTTTAAATTTTTAAAATGTTTCAGTTAGAGCAGGGAGTAGACTGGCCCGTGGCACTCCTTTTTAAGACGGAAAGGGTACCGCTGGTTTTTTAGTAGGTATTCTGATGTTCGGGGCGCACTCGGCGCCTTGGACACCGGCAAGCCCCACATTCCCCCCCACTGTTCCCGTGGGGGAAACGAAAAATAAAAAAAGTGAGAATGACTGGCAAGGACAGCTAGTTCCTTATAAAACATCCTTAAGTTAATTAATTTACAAACGAAAACTAAAACTAGCTTTTGACTTACTTGAACGCCTCTTCTATCAATAAAGTAGACCTTTGTAACGCAAGATATAATTTCTCCGTATAAAAACTATGTACGTAAGGTCTCATAGCGCCAGAAATTATATTGTGATCTTGTGATACACCTGATAAATAAAATTATCATCAATGTTCTATAAAAACCAGTAGTGCTATTCTTTAGAACTCACTTCGGAAACCCACTCGTGAAAAGATGATAACGTACGGTGATAGGCTTTAGGCTTGATGTAGCAGCCTGTGAATGTCACACTGGGCCTCCTTTCTCTTCTTGAGGGGAAGATTTGGAACTTATTTCACCACGCTGCTCCAATTCTGGTTGGTGCTATAATACTCATGTGGCAGAATTTCAAAAAAAATTGTGGTGAAATTAGACACATGCACAAATTAAGCACATGAAATTTCAGTGGTGCTTGCCCGGATTTGAACCCACGTTCATCGGTTAATATTGACGCGTTCTAACCACTGGGGCATGTTCTTTAAATTGTATATTTATTATGGTCAATGTCGCATGTCACTTACTGACATTTCAGCGTGTTAGGTGTTCCGAGTTCGTCCTTACAGAATAGCTCTACTGAAAGTTTGTGAACGATAACATTTTACAGGCTTTACAATTACGAAACAGACTATATAAAATCAATAAAATTGATACGTCTGTTTGTGATTACAAAACAATTGCCAATTTTTTAAGTTATTACGGCTATTATTGAAACGAAAACAACCATCATTTTCATCCACCTATTTAACTACCGCTTCTACTTAATAACTTAAATATCTATAATCTATAAGCCGCGGGCAATCAAATGATATAAGGAGGAAACCATATTAGTGAAACTATAGACAATTTAGTAGTTTTTATTGATTTCACTTTTTGTATGGAATAGGAAGGCAGACGAGCATATGGGCAACCTGATGGTAAGTGGTCATCAACGCCCATAGACATTGGCATTATAAGAAATGTTAACCATCGCTTGCATCACCAATGCGCCACTAACCTTGGGAACTGAGATGTTACGTCCCTTGTACCTGTAATTACACTGGCTCACTCACTCTTCAAACAAAATACCAAGTATTGCTGTTTTGCGGTAGAATATCTGTTTAGTGGGTTGTAACTACCCAGACGAGCTTGCACAAAGCTCTACCACCAGTAACTCCATACTCCTAAACCTCAAGTTTTTAATTAAATAGTGATTTTAAAGTATTATCAATTGAATAATATTTATTTATATAGATGAATTATAAGTAGTCTTAGAATAAAAAGCTTAATTACCCATTATCCACATGAATTCTTCGAACATATCATCATTGTTCCCCAAGTTGCCCAAAACTTGTAGCTGTTTAGCCATCTGTCGATTAAATTATGAAATTGAAATTAAATTTCTTCCGTATTTTTTTAAGATACACAGTAACAGCCTGTGAATGTCCTTCTGCTGGGCTAAGGCCTCCTGTCCCTTTTTGAGGAGAAGGTTTGGAGGTTATTTCACCACTCTGCTACAATTCAGGTTGATGGAATACACATGTGGCAGAATTTCAGTGAAATTAGACACACGCAGGTTTCCTCACGATGTTTTCCTTCACCGTCAAACACGAGATGAATTATAATCACAAATTAAGCACATGAAAATTCAGTGGTGCTTGCCCAGATTCTAACCCACGATCGTCGGTTAAGATTCACGCGTTCTTACCACTAGGCCATCTCGGCTTATTTTTAAATACACATATTAAGGTCAGCATGGAAAAGGTTGTAGGAGGCTTTTGCCAATAGGCAAACAGCAGAAATAAGAACCTGCAGAAAATAAGCAAGTTTCAAATACTAGAATAAACCTAAATTTAATGTGTTAGAATATTGTATTTTTGATTTAAGATCTGAATAAATGGCTTTATTATTATTGTAAGCAAAATACTTAAGAATATATTTTTAATGCGAGCCGGATCGTAAAAAATTTTGTAAGTACACTAAAATGTTTTGTCGTCAGCACTAAAAAAGCTTAAAATCCAGTTACAAGATTAAAAAAGCCGTTTGTCTTGCGCCTTGACACTTTCTGGTTGTATCGGATTTGTCGTCTCATTGGATTATGGAATAAGGAAATAGAGAATATATCATAGTGTCGTCTACTGCTGGACATAGGCTTCTCCAATGGCACGCCACTGAGCTCGATCTTCAGCTCTCAATCTCCATCCGCTGCCACCTTGCGTATATCGCCACTCCAACTAGCTAGAGTACTTTCTACGCTACATTTGATGATGATTATAGTGCAGAATAGATTATAGTGTATCTTTTATATTTTCACTGTCTCATTAGTCTAGTGCCTAGATATAAGACAAAGAATCCGAAAAAGTTATTGGATTTTCTGTACAAAAATTTCCCAGTTTATCTCGGAGTCTGGAAGTTGGTACACTCCCATGCTGTACAGCGGGCAAAGCCGTTGATCCTGCGCCTGAACTCTTTCGTGTCGTTTGCCTGCACTTATGGCTGGTCTACCTTGAGATTGACCGCCGTTCGATTTGGTGGACATCATTATTATGCTACGCCTACGCAGTTAGCTAGTCTCTATTCAAAATAGCCGCCAAGTAAAGAATCAGTGAGAACATAATCACACATTTTATTTCATAATAATAATAATATCCTGGGACATTATTCACACAGGGCCATTTGATCCCAAACTAAGTTGAGCTAGTAAGAGCTTGTGCTATGGAAACCAGACAACTGATATACTACATATACTACTTTTCTTTTGTAAATACACACTTATATAGATAATTACACCCAGACTCAGGACAAACAGACATGATCATGCCCACAAATGTCCTGGGTGGGAAAAGAACCCACAACCTTCGGCGTGAAAGGCAAATATCTACAAACCACGCCAACCGGCCCCATTTTTTACATTTAATAGGCAAGCGTTTGACCGTTGACTTGCCTGATCTTAAGCATCGACACGGTCTAAGATGTAGCACGCTTGCCTAAAAGAAACCTGTTCACTCTGGATTTGAAGACACCAACGTTTCGCAGTGCGAATGATAAATGTGGATTCAAAGCGCTTCGTACGTAGGCGGGGAATTTCCAATGTGTACCTATGGCGCTTTGGTCGCGTTTGCCTGGCCGTTCGATAGTAAAAGGAATTAGTTCATGTAATTCTTGCGCACATTCTCCGAAATGTATCCGATAAAAGACTTTCAATTTAACTTACCTGTAAAAATATATTAGCTTCCCTGACGAAGTATTTGAAAGTTGGACGAGATGTAAACATACCAGATGAGTATGAGTATTTATCATACGCCAATGGGAAGAAGTCGTCCTGCTTTGTTTCCAGAACTGGGCTGAAATTACAAAGAAACAAATATTGTATTTTGTTTTAGGCAAGTTGACGAACAATTGGACGGGTTATATGATGATATGTGCCTGTTTACCTACACTGTTTCACTCACCTTCCAAACCCGAATATAAAAATATACTCGAGTAGAATAAGGCGCAACATAGAATATTTATGCTGAAGAACAAAAAAAAAAATATTTTTATTTAGTCAAGAACCTTCGCGGGAGTGCGCAGAATAACTCACCAAAATTTCATTATTATGGGATTAATGGCTTAGCAACGCATAGAAGACGAACAGACAAACATTAAACGCGGTGTAACAGATAATAGAGATACACCCAGACGGACTTATACAGAGCTCGTCCATTTTCTAGGGTTAATGGGTAAAAAAACTGTATATACTTTAAAGCATTAAAAAAGTATTTTTTGCGATGGTGTAATTTAATTCAAAGTCGAATTTTGATATTTGTTTTAGTGTAACGCTATTTTTTAAGAACACACCCGAAATTCAAGGCAGGGCATCGTAATGCAAAATCATGCAAAAACATGATATGGGACATTGACTTTAATAACTATAACATTCAAATGATACACGCATCAAAATAGCATATCACGTGAGTGCGCATACACACAATAGTTGTAGGTCCGTATAATTAGGTCCGTATTTACAGGACTGTTTTTATTTTATACCTATAAAACGGATCGCTATATATTTTGTGCATTCATTCGTTTCACTACATAAGTCATCGCAAAAAAAAACCTGTACGATAAAAAACTAATACAATATAACCGCTGTGTGAATGTGTGATGTTTGTTTCTAGGCAGGAGGGCTTTGTGCAAGCCCGTCCGGGTAGGTACCACCCACTCATCAGATATTTTACCGCTAAACAGCAGCAGTATTGTTGCGTTCCGGTTTGAAGGGTGAGTGAGCTAGTATAACTACAGGCATTAAGGCAAAAACATCTTAGTTCCCAAGGTATTGGATAAGAAAGGAATTGTTAATATGTCTTATATCGCGAATGCCTGCGGGCGGTGGTGACCACGACATGGCACATTTGCCAACCATAGCATAGAAAAAAATTTAGCCTAGAAGTAAGTTATTCCAAAAGCCTTATTAATTGTTATATATTATGAGTTAAAGGAATAATTTGTAATAATAAGTTTAGTATATATATATTTGATATGACATTACAACATAAAGATTTATAACAAAATACTCAACTTTTCTTTATAAACAGATTTCAAATAACACGCGGGCGTTGAATACATAACGTGAATTTTATCTCCGTTTTTATACGTCTTTTTGTTGACATAGCTGTAATTAAACAACAAATGTCATTTACATCGATACAAATAAATACAACAGCCTTTTAATTAGCCCATTGCTGGGATGAGCCGGGATGGCCCAGTGGTAGGAACGCGAGAATCTTAACTGATGATCGTGCGTTCAAACCCGGGCAAGCACCACTGAATTTTCATGTGTTTAATATATGTTATAATTCATCTCGTGATCGTGAATCATATTCCACCAACCCGCATTAGAGCTGCGTGGTGGAATAAGCTCCAAAATCTTCTCCTCAAAGAAGGAGAGGAGGCCTTAGCCTAACTGTGGGACATTCACAGGCTGTTACTGTTACTACTGGGATAAGTCCTCCTCTCCCTTTGATGCGAATATTCAGAGCTTATTCCACCACGCTGCTCTAATACTGTGGATACACATGTGACATAATTTCAGTAAAATTAGACACATGGAGGTTTCCTCACGATGTTTTCGCCGTTGAGCACGTGATGAATTATAAACACAAATTAAGCACATGATAATCAGTGGTGCTCTGGGGTTTGAACCTGTAATAATCGATTAAGATTCACATGATTCTAACCACTGGGCCATCGCTGGGACATCTATATAATTAAAGTTAATTTAATCGGCCAAATATTCGCCGAGAGTATGGAGTGAAACATACGCTAAGGAACTTTATTCCAATAAATAAAGATAAAAAATGATGCTATATAAAATAGTTATATATTAAATAGAGCCATGAGGGCTCAGTGATTAGACAACGTCAATCTTAACCGAAGACGGTTACGGGTTCAACACTGAATTTTTAAGCGCATGATTTGTGTTAATAATTCTTAAATAATACATCGCAAGGTAGCCTTCATGTTGGAATAAGCCAACCTTCTCCTTAAAAAGGGAGCCCTTAGCCCAGCAGTTCACACTTACAAGTGTCCATAAGTAAATATAAAGTGATATACTAACTCGATCAGTTTCTCAATGTTTTCAAACCATATTTTCGCGTCGAAGTACCCTAGCCTCTTGCCCATCATAACCATTACGTGGTTCGTATTATAACTTGGAGCTTGACGATATCGCATAGATTTTATGAAGAGATTTACCTGAAATTATTTATTGTTTTTGTTTTTATATATTTAAACAAGGTTATTTGTTCCTAAGGTCACTTTAATACCTGTGTTGTAGGTAACAGCTACTAAACATATGTTTTGTATACATATTTTTATACATAATAAAACCAGACTCGGGGTGGGACTCGAACCTATAAACCCGGAATGGAAGGATCACTACGAACTGCGCCAATGTCAGTCACAGCATATTTATTGATGTTAAAAAAGAGGCGAACATGAAACGCACGGCCAATGTGAAACATTAGTTCTATGTTTGTTTAGTTAGCTACACACACAAGGGAGTGGACAGCTGCGGAAAGGGGACATGACGTTATAGGAGTGCCGTCATGCCGTTTGCTGTCACGGCATACGAGCCGGTCTTACCGAAAGAGCACCCAGCACCTTTCTACTCATGACTAATTAATTTCTCATTGATTGAAACCTCAAACATTAATCATTACACGCAAGAAGTCAAAGCCATTACATAAAACGGGACTTACCCGTTCATCAATATTATTGAAGGTGGTGTCAGATGTGATGAGCAGTGGATCAGCGCACATGCTGTCGAAGCAAAAGCCTGGTGGTGACCAGTAGCCGTCAAAGAGTTTGTGAGTGTAGATATCCGTTTCCGGTCCTGTAACATGATTGTTAATTAGAACTGCTCAGGACCTAATGCATACAATACAGTGTACTCTCTTTTCCCATACTCTGATTTCAATCGTGGTTTGAACCGATGATCTCGATATCTACAGCCTTCTAAGCTACTGGACTAAAGAGAAAGTCTAAAATAACACACGATGCATCGATATTATATAATATAATCCAATAAGAATAAAAAAAAATTATTCAAGTAGTATAAATGCTTTTTGGAATCGCCATGGTACTGTATTGAATTACTAAAGCTACCACCTATTTGGAATGTAGATTCTAACGAGAGGAACCGACAAGAAACTTAGCAGTTACTCGTTTCCACTATTTTAATTACAGAGTTATATCAATCGAATACAATTATTTGTTACGCTTTTAAGGCTAAACCATCGAACTGATTATGATAAAATTTGGTATAGAGCAAGCTTGAATCCCAAGGATACCATAATACCCATTCTTCCCCTCACACACAGTATTTCTATATATCCACTGCAAAACCGCTAGTAATAAAACAGTCTTACCTAAATCATCGCTACCTCGCCAAATGAATTCCAACCCCTTCCTGGCCATTCTGATAATCTCATCGTCAAAGCTTATAGGGTTTATGAACAGCCCGTCATATCCCATTTGTGCCATAAGTGATGCGTACTCCCGTGAATGACCAAATGTGTCCGCTTGCCAAGCAACTAGCGGCCGACCGCACGAGAGGAATGTGGCATTGATTTTTCTGAAAAATAATAATAAGTAGTTTTGTAACAGGTGTTGTCGCGTCGATTGTAATATCAAGTCAATCGTGTATTATTGTTTTTTTTTTGTAGTATAGTTAGATGGATGAGCATATGGAGCCTGATGGTTAGTGGTCAACAATGACCAAAGACATTGGCATTATAAGAAATGTTAACCATCGCTTACATCGCCAATGCGCCACCAACCTTGGGAACTAACCTGTTATGTCCCTTGTGCCTGTAATTACACTGGCTCACTCCCCCTTCAAACCGGAACTCATCAATTCCAAGTACATCTGTTTAGCGGTAGAATATCTAATGAGTGGATGGTACCTACCTAGGCAAGCTTGCGCAAAGCCCTGCCACCAGTGCTATTGTTATTATTTGTCTTTGGTCTTTGTGTAGATACACTAATAGTGTTAACATAGACAATTTTCAGTACGATATAGTTTTAACATATTACTAACAAATCGGACCGGAGAAAATTAAGAACCATTTGTCATGTAGGAAATGATTTTCAAACGCCTGAACAGATCTTTAAGACATAGCCAAGAACCATCACATCGGGCTTCAAACAGAAAAAACCGCATTAAAATCGGTAAATTCTAGTTTCTGTATTGTTATATAATTTGTAAACATTTTATACAAAATGCTTTGAACTGTGACGTCGTTTTGTCCAAAAACAGTTTTGGTACGCTTACAAGACTAACGCTGGGACTGCGAACTTTTTCTAATTCATTGTTAATCCTCATTTAAATATTTAAGTTACCGCGGACATTTAATATATATTAAAAATGTTTTTAATACTATAAAATTCGAATTAATACTTTGTACGTTGATATATGCTACCAAAAAAGTACCAATACGATATAGATAAAAAATTGATATTGGCAGTTAATATTCATTCGTAAGCCGTGGACAAAGTTCGATTTACGTTTAAAAAAAACCGATTCAAACTACTTTTGATATCTTTAACCTATACTAATATTATAAAAGTTAATTTCTCTGTCTGTTACGCTTTTACGTAAACGTTTTACGTTTTCTGTTACGAATACGATGTCACGCATTTTGAAAAAATTTTGTATGAAGAAAGCTTGAACCTATGAAAGGATATAGGGTAGTTTTTTATAATAACTCCTCCCCCAATGCACACATCTCTGCCCCTTACCTAAACTGCCAGCGATCCCGCATATTTTTCAAATATCACGTTTTCAAATAAAATATATAACTACTTAAAATTGTGTTAGCCGTACGTCTCATTTTCTCTATTAGTAAATTGCACCCGTGTGAAACCGTGGTTGCTAGTATGTATGTTTATACAGCAGACCTCATATATATACCTCAAAGAATAAGTATAGCTGTCGATAATTGACTGGTAATATGTAGAGGCTTCGTCTGCCATCCCCCAACCACCACCAACTATCATCAACCGACCTTGTCTAATCAGCTCGTACACCATGCGACGAACTGGAATATAATATCTTATTTCAACCTAGGCTTGTTATCCGAACACATCGCACCTGCTCACACAAAGTTGGAGGAAAAAAGAGAGAGGAATAAAGGAAAAATCAAAAATAATAATTTGAAGTCTCCGCTCCTTATTTCCTCCCGAAAAATTATCTATAAATTATAGCAAAACCGATTTCATATTAATAATATTTACATTATGAACACTTCGCTCATTAATTAGTAAAATTAAAAAGAAATCCGCTAAATTACTTCCACTTGTATACTCGCGGTTCCCCTTTGAAATGGAGGCTTGAATAAGCAGTGCAATCAGTTGCGAGACGATTACCGAAAGAGACGGTGAGTTATACTTCTGCAGACGTCAAAAAAATGGCCATAACTTTATTCCTGACTATTAACTTATTCTTAGAAATATAAGGCCTTGCTCACCAGTGTCGTGTCTTCTAGACCACCAATGAAAGAAATACGGCAGTTCACTGTCTGATAGCGTAAACCTGCAATTTAAAAATTCATGTTATTATAAAAATCATTCAACTGAAAACAGACTGAATTCATTTGTTTCCTTAAATACTGATCATGAAAATGCGCCGCTTAAACAAAAAGCAACGTTAAAAATAAAACTTACAAAGAGCCTCTTTTGAAAATAAACTCCTTTCTCACATATAAAACAAATAAGTTGCTTAGGGATAGCCCCAATTTGTAATATATATGTATATATATGTGTATATATACTTACTTTCTGTTCTCATCAGCCCACAGTTCACTTATAGTCGAATCCAAAATTTTCCTCATATTTAAATTGCTCTTATCATAAAAATCGTCAACTAAAATTATGATATTTATTACATTTCTAAATATATATAGATTACAACACCGCTTATAATAATGTAATACCTATCAACATGACAATTGGGACATATGTTCATAGATAGGTATTTTTAATGCAGAAGATTTTACTACTATAAACTATGTTGCAACTCAAAATCCGAGATGGCTCAGTGGTTAGAACGCGTAAATCTTAATGATCGTGGGTTCAGACTCTGGTAATTATTATTGAATTTTCATGTGCTTAGTTAGTGTTTATATTTCATCTGTTGCTTGACGGTGAAGGAAAACATCGTGAGGAAAACTGCATGTGTCTAATTTCACAGAAATTCTGGCACACGTGTATCCACCAACACGCTTTAGAACAGTGTGGTGGAATAAGCTGCAAACATTCTCCTCAAAAGAGGAGAGGAACATTAGCCCAGCAGTCGGGCATTTACAGACTGTTACTGGTATGTTTCAACTTGGAACTCACTACTAAATGAATTTCTCTATAGTTTAATACTGTTATAATAATTTACCGATGGTCGGACTTTGTGCAAGCTCGTATGGGCAGGTACCACCCACTCATCAGATATTCTACCGCAAAACAGCAGTACTTGGTATTGTTGTGTTCCGGTTTGAAGGGTAAGTGAGCCAGTGTAATTACAGGCACAAGAAACTTAACACCTTAATTTTCAAGGTTGTGCATTGGATATGTAAGGAACTTTTACAATTTCTCACCGTGCCAAATGTCAATGACCGTACTCACCTTTCAAACCGAAACACGAAAATACTAAGTATTGCTATATAGTGGTAGAGTATCTGTTGAGTGGTGACATGCTTGCACAAGTAATAAAAACCCATAAGCTTAATCATGATGACGACAGTATACACAGAATTTGAAAAGTTAAGTAAAGAAAAGCAGTACTCACTTCCAGTGTAGTGTCTGTCGAATGTGTTCATGTAGCCGAGCTCTGCGTGGGAGTGTGGTACGATGTGAACATTAATCCATCCATTTTTTACTGCCGGACAGCTCTAGTAGTAAATAACATGTTTTTAAATATATAAAATCAAAATAGAACGCTTTAGTGCTTGAAAGAGCTATACTTCTTCGCACCTTCGAATCGTCATTTCACAAGATAAATCTATACAAATATTATAAAGAGAGAGCGTGGATTTTCTTAGTTCAAAAAGTTCTTTCACATTATTATAGATGGATGTACTAGCGCTTGGCCCACGGCTTCGCCCGCGCCATAATCGATACAGTTAAACGGGATAATAAGCAACGCTTGATTCTCGTAGTCTTACCAAAAACCGGTTCAGGAAAAAAAGTGAGGATGCACAGCTAGTTTCATACAAAGACTATTTGGTAAAATTATACATAGTTAGTATTATAAGACTTTTTTTATATAAGTCGGGAAGGTTAATGACTCTACTCCACCTGATGGTAATTAGTAGTAGAGTGCAAACGCGACGACGGCCAGTACAGTCGGGAAGAATGTTCTGGACTAGCCGTCCCGGCCTTGCTTCTTCACGCCTTGTTTGATGGTTATAGAACGAAGGGGAGGGGAACACAAGAGTTGGTCAAAAAACCTTTTTTTTGGAAGTGCGACAAATAAAGGAGTTGCCAAATTTCTTCGTGCCCGATGGAATTGACGTCAAATTTAAGCGATGACATCAACAGACAGCACGCGTAACCTAACGAAGGAAGGGAAAAGCAGCAATTAGAGAGAAAATAATAATATCCTGGGACATTATTCACACACGGCCAACTGATCCCATACTAAGCAGAGCTTGTACTGTGGAAACGAGACAACTGATATACTACATATACTAATTTTCTTTTGTAAATACATATTTATATAGATTACACCTAGACTCAGAACAAACAGACATGTTCATGCACACAAATATCTGTCCTGGGTGGGCATCGAACCCGAAACCTTCGGCGTGAAAGGCAAATATATACCAACCACGCCAACCAGCCCATCAACGAAAGAACGACTAGACTTGACTAAAACTAAAGACTAGAGACTAATTGCGATAATAGTATAAGAATGCAATAACTTACATCGTACCCACACTTCTCCCCCAGCTGTGGTAGCGGCGTCAGCAGATATTTTATCAAAGGATCCACCATCGACACGTAATTCGAGAGACACTCCGATAAAATCAAACAAAAAAAAATCCTATCCATGTTTAATGATAATAATAACGTATTAATCTCTCACAATGAGTACTCAGAAGTGATTTATTTTAATGCCGATCGGATATTTACGTTCGATGTTTTAAAACATTGAGCATTGTGTAGTCACATTGGGAATTTTTAATTCATGTATATACAACAGGTTTTAGCCCGTGGCTTTGCATATTCAACCGTGTATTATTATTACTGTTAACCTTTAGGCTGCATATACACCAATATTCTATTAAGGTATTGACTGTCACAGAGGTTTGCCGTGTGGTGACGGCGACGAATATCACCACCCCATCTCATCCCGTGGGGGGCGTAGAAGTCGACCCGAGGGAGTATACACCAGAGAACGGGCAGCAGCGTCTCTCTGAGTACTATGACTAACTTACTGCGATCGCCAACCCGTCTGCCAAGCGTGGCGATTATGGCATATCCCCTCATGATTCGCGCAACTAAACCACGGCCCCTAGTCCCCGGCAGCCCTGCTATTCCTAGCCTTGGTAACAGCTGTGGTAACGGCGGGGCAGGGGGTGCTAAGAATCCCCGGCAGATTTCGTGTTACCAACACCGACGACCTCTGGCCCTGGCAACATATAACACGCGTACACTGCGGACCGACGAGAAGATCATCGAACTGGAGGAAGAATTGAGCAGGTTACACTGGGATATCGTCGGATTATCCGAAGTCCGAAGACAGGGGGAGGATACGATGATCCTGAAATCCGGTAACCTTCTCTATTTCCGAGAGGGCGATCAACTGTCTCAAGGTGGTGTCGGGTTCATAGTCCACAAGTACCTCGTTAACAACGTTGTGAAAATCGAGAGTGTGTTGGCTAGGGTGGCGTACCTTATACTCAAAATCACCAAGCGGTATTCTTTGAAGGTCATACAGGTATACGCGCCGACTTCGACACACTCCGACGATGATGTTGAGGTCATGTATGAGGATTTATCTAAAGCCATACATACCAACAAGACTCATTTCACTGTTGTAATGGGGGACTTCAACGCGAAGCTGGGCAAACGATTCGGTGATGAGTTAAAGGTGGGACCTCATGGAATTGGAGACCGCAACACTCGGGGCCAGATGTTGGCCGACTTTATGGAGAAGGAGGGACTCTTTATGATGAACTCCTTTTTCAAGAAGCCAGGTCAGCGTAAATGGACCTGGGTGAGCCCTGATGGGAAAACCAAGAATGAGATAGACTTCATCTTGTCGACGAGAAGACAAATATTTAATGACGTCTCCGTGATCAATGCAGTCAAAACTGGGAGCGATCACAGACTCGTAAGAGGCTCGTTAAATATCAATGTTAAACTCCAGAGGTCCCGACTGATGAAGTCTACGCTCCGACCATCACCTCTTCAAATCCGAAATCCCGAAGCCTTTCAGCTCGAACTCCAAAACCGATTCGATTGCCTAGCAGACTGCGAGGAAGTGGACACATACAACGACAGGCTTGTGGAAACTGTCCGTACGGCTGGGTCTAAGGCCTTCAAGACCAGCCGTACAAAAGGAACCAAAAAGATCTCTGCCTCTACCCTACGGCTTATGGAGGAAAGACGGAAAATGATTCTGACGTCCCCAGCTGATGCTGCCGGCTATCGGCTGATCAACAGACGGATTTCAAAGTCTCTAACTCGCGACACTCGCCAATTTAATACAATGGGCATTAAAGAGGCCATCGAGCGGAACAAAGGCTCTAAAGTGTTCGCCAGAGATCTGTCTGTTGGTCAGAGTCAACTGACAAGGCTGAAAACTGAGGATGGCAGAATAGTCACGTCAAGATCTGAGCTGTTGGAAGAGGTTGAGAAGTTCTACGGTCAGCTGTACACGACAGCTCAATCACCTGTCAGTAGTCATGCTGCAGATCCCAGAGCAAGACTAACCCGACACTACACTGAAGATTTTCAGGACGTCAGTCTTTTCGAGATTAGAATGGCTCTCGGACAACTCAAAAACAACAAGGCACCTGGTGATGATGGTATTACAGCCGAGCTTCTGAAGGCGGGTGGTACACCGATCCTCAGGGCTCTTCAGAGGCTTTTTAACTCCGTCATTGCCAAAGGTCAAACGCCAAAAGCATGGCACAGAGGTGTGGTGGTACTTTTCTTAAAGAAGGGTGATAAAACCCTTCTGAAGAATTACAGGCCCATCTCACTGCTGAGTCATGTTTACAAGTTGTTTTCGAGAGTCATTACGAATCGTCTCGAGCAAAGACTTGACGACTTCCAGCCACCCGAACAAGCCGGATTCCGGAAAGGCTTTAGCACCATAGACCACATACATACGCTGCGGCAAGTTATACAGAAGACTGAGGAGTATAACCAGCCACTTTGCTTAGCGTTTGTGGACTATGAGAAAGCCTTTGATTCGATCGAAACCTGGGCCGTGCTGAATTCTCTTCAAAGGTGCCAAATTGATTATCGGTATATCAGGGTGTTAAAGTGCTTGTACGAGAACGCCACCATGTCGATCCGACTCCAGGATCAGAACTCAAAACCTATCCAACTGCAGAGAGGTGTAAGACAGGGAGACGTGATATCTCCGAAACTGTTTACCGCTGCATTGGAAGATGTTTTCAAGCTTCTGGACTGGAACGGACTTGGCATCAATATTAACGGCGAGTACATCACTCATCTTCGATTTGCCGATGACATTGTAATTATGGCTGAGACCTTGGAAGACCTCGGCACTATGCTCGATGACCTCAGCAGGGTTTCCCAACAAGTGGGTCTAAAAATGAACATGGACAAGACGAAAATCATGTCGAACATCCATGTTGCACCCACTCAAGTCAAGGTTGGAAATTCTGCACTCGAAGTTGTAGACAACTATGTCTACCTAGGTCAGACCATCCAACTAGGTAGGTCCAACTTCGAGAAAGAGGTCAATCGTCGAATTCAACTCGGCTGGGCAGCGTTCGGGAAGCTACACGATATCTTCTCATCCCAAATACCGCAGTGTCTCAAGTCGAAAGTCTTCGACCAGTGTGTGTTGCCAGTGATGACTTATGGATCAGAGACGTGGTCGCTCACAATGGGCCTCATAAGAAGGCTCAAGGTCACTCAAAGGGCAATGGAGAGGGCTATGCTCGGAGTTTCTCTGCGAGATCGAATCAGAAATGATGAAATCCGCAGGCGAACCAAAGTAACCGACATAGCCCGAAGAATTGCTAAATTGAAGTGGCAGTGGGCGGGGCACATTACTCGCAGAACCGACGGCCGCTGGGGCAGAAAGGTTCTCGAGTGGCGACCACGAACCGGAAGACGCAGCGTGGGCAGGCCCCCTACAAGGTGGACCGACGACTTAGAACGAGTCGCGGGAAGCCGTTGGATGCGGGCAGCGCAAGATCGGCCAACGTGGAAATCCTTGGGGGAGGCCTTTGTCCAGCAGTGGACGTCTTTCGGCTGGTGATGATGATGATGATGTCACAGAGTTAACTGACACAGACCTTGTTCCACTCAGCTTTGAGAAAGATATCGAGATGAGATAGTAGACGATTTTTAGTACTTTTAAGAGTTTTGACATATTCCTAAAAAAACGATCATCATAACATTTTGTCTACAAAGTTTTAGGGGTTACAGAAAAGGAAATAGGACTCCTAGCACCTGATCCGCTTCCACAAACATTCGGGCAAAGTCTGCGGACGGCATTCTATATAGTTTCAAGAATGTTATGGTTTTTATATTAAAAACATTTAAAACCTTTAGAAATATATTACGTTTTTTTAACGAAAATCTTCAATAATACTAATCACGGGATCGAAATGGCCTGATAATGATAATCTTAAGAGACATTTAGCCAACTGCCTGTAGGACTAACTAGGACTGATTATAGTGCACAAGTGTGTGCGCAAACACTCTATTCCCTCACTCTTCGATGGGACGCTTATCCGAATCAACCGGAAATAGTTCAAGCGCAGGACCAACGACTTAACTTGCTTAATCTAAAACTATCGCACGTATTTTCATACGGTTTTCACCAATGAACGGAGTAATTCATGAGGAAGGTTTTGGTGTATAATTCATTGAAGGTTTTGTGTAAATTGGTTGAAATATGACGATTACTGTTGATGATAGAAAAAATCATACCAACTGGGAGTTATACTGAAAACAATAGAGTCATTATTACTATTATTAAACAACTTTATTGTCCACACAAGAAAATACAAACACAAGTAAAAAAAAAGAAAAAGAAAAGTTCAAGAGAAGACATGCTATATAAATAAAATTGTGGACCTCAACATGATGCGTGCAAGGGCGGTCTTATCACTCAAGTGATCTCTTCCAGACAACCCTGCATTAATATACTTGTAGGACCTAACGGGCGAGTGCAATATACATACATATATATAAACGTAAACAATACATACACAAAGATACATTTATAAACCATACAACATATATCAATACATATAAACATATATCTATTCACAATACAAACATTTATAACATTAAGAGTGGACAGGGGTGTAGTGGGGAGCCTAGTGTGAATACTTTTGGGGCTTCACCAGCCGGCCCATAACGGGCGGTGTGACTTCGCTAATCACAGGCTTTCTGCAATCTCTCACCAGTGGCTCCAAGAAGCTGTAGTGCATGCAGCGGCCACATCCTGGTAACCGCGTTGGCTCGCGGGCTAAACCTGGTTGAGGGGGGTTTGCCAGAATGGTGGACCTACAAGCGGATCCTTCCCTCTTAATGCATAAAGTCTACCTCGGCGGGGAAGGCAACCCAACGCAGATGCAATCGGGCTTGATGGAATTGGCGAGGTAGCTAGGCAAGGTGGACGGCCTAGGGCGACAGCAGAAGGCGCACAGTTACTGTCGGCCAGACACATCATCGAATCCTTCCTCCAGTCGTAGCGGTTTCCCGTTCCACTGGATCAAGGAAGGGTAAGACGAGGTTGTGCACCTGCGTTTTGCGCGTACGCTTGTGCACTGAAATATCTCCTGCGTAACTGACTGCTTCCGTACATGGACTCCGATATCGATAAAGTCCTGTGGCGATGGGTCAAGGTAGAGAGGTCCGGTTTGATGCAATCCGGGCTTTGTCTGAGGTCTGCACATGGGCGGCTCTGGGGGTGTGTAACACCGTGGTCGCTTTTGCTCTGCATATGGGAGACAGAGTAAACCCGGCAGCACCTAGAGTGACAAAGCAGCTCTATTTAGGGAGGCACTGCTTTCCCCGCTCAGCCGGGGAGGGGGATAGAAAAGGTGCCCTAAACAAAAGCTCTTCCCAGTCATTTTTTTGAGGGTAGTAACCACGGCTACCTTCGCATCCTTCAATTTCGTGGTCGACGTTACAGAAAACAAAAAATAAAAACACCTACAATAACATTCAGCGCGTGGAACTCGTGAACTTCGACGCTATAATGTGGATGTGGCTGCATTCAGCAAAACACATCTAGCCGAAGAAGGGGAGCTGGTAGAACATGGTGGCGGGTATACTTTCTTTTGGAAGGGAAGTCCCTTCCAAAAGAAAGTATACCTCGGAACCGCGGAGGTCGGGCATAGGATTTGCAGTTAAGAACCAGATCATTAATCAATTACAAGAGTGTCTAGTGCACATCTCGGACCGCATCACCAGACTGCGCCTCCACCTTGAATATGACAACTATCTGAATGTCATCAGTGTCTATGCTCCAACGCTGAATAAATCTGATATCATAAAGGGTAAGTTTTACGACGATTTGACCCGGTGCATCGAAAGCATACGCCCCAAAGAGAAGATACTGGTCTTGGGGGATTTCAATGCTAGAGTTGGACGGGATTACGACGCCTGGCCTAAAGTCTTGGGAAGACACGGAGTTGGCAATATGAACATCAACGGTCAACTGCTGCTCAGCTTATGTGCACAATTAAACCTAGCGATCACGAACACAATGTTCAGACTTCCAGCCAAGCACAAAACTACATGGATGCATCCAAGATCCAAACACTGGCATTTGATTGATTACGCTATCGTGCGCCAAAAAAATATCTCCGAAGTCCAAATCACCCGCGTCATGCGCGGTGCCCACTTTTGTAACGACCACCGGCTTGTAGTCACTAAGCTAAATCTCCGTCTTCTTCGTTCCCGAAGATCCGAAAGGGCGAAACCTGCATCTTTGGATGTCGAGAGGCTACAAGATTTCGAAACTAGGAAGAAATATGCTGAAGCCTTGACCAGCGATATCAAATGAAAGAACCGGTGATGTTGAAGCTGATTGGGGTTCTCTGTCTTCTCAAATATTAGATACTGCCACTGCTACTATGGGTCTAAAAGTCCGCAAGAACGAGGACTGGTATGATGAGAATGACGGAGTCCTTACTGAGGCAATTGACAAGCATCGGCGTCTTTTACAAGTGCGCATCAGAACACCAAGGCCAAGGCGTATTGGGGATCAAGCAAGGTGACGTGGAGCTGCGAAAGCTATCTCGAGAGATTAAGGACAAGTGGTGGCGGGACAAAGCGCGTTAAGTGCAGTGGCTTGCTGACACTAATCAGCTAGGAGAGTTCTACAGTGAGGTTCGAAGGTTGCTCTGTACATCCCGCTTGAGAAAAGTGCCACTTCGTCCTGCATCTGGCGATGGGCTTCTTAAAAGCAGGGAGGAAGTACTCAGGCGTTGGGCAGAACACTTAACTTCCTGCTTAATGTAGACCGAACATTTAATCTGGAATACATTTATTCCTTACCTCAGCTGCCTACTTTTGTCAAGCTGGATGAGCCGCTGTCACGTGATGAGGTTGTTTCAGCCATCAGACAAAAACAGAATAAGCGCGCGGTTGGTATAGACTTTATACTGGGAGAACTACTCAAATACGGTGGTGATAAGTTGCATTCGGCTCTATGGGAACTTTTTACCGATATTTGGGAAAAAGAACAAGTCCCTGATAAGTTCAAAGTATCTATCATCAGGGCACTGTATAAGGGAAAGGGGGACCGTTCGGACTGCAACTCCTTCCGCGGTATTTCACTATTATCGGTCTCCGGAAAAGTCCTCGACAGAATTTTTTTAAACGCCTTACAGAACTTTCGGAATAGATTCTGCCTGAAACCCAGTTTGGCTTCCAACATGACCGGGGTACATGTGAGGCTATCTTCTCAGTGCGTCAACTGCAAGAGAAAAGCAGAGAGCAGGGTCGTAACATCTATCTTTGTTTTTTCGACCTTGAGAAGGCATTTGATAGAGTGCCTCGTGAAGCTCTTTGGACTGTGCTAGGAAAATTGGGATGCACGGAGAAGTTTGTGCGACTAGTGAAACTACTGCATGACGGAATGAGGAGCTGCGTCACTATTGACGGTGAACAGTCGGACTTCTTCCCCGTTACCTGTGGGGTAAAGCAAGGATGCGTGCTGGCGCCCACACTGTTTGCCCTGTACTTTGCAGTTGTAGTCCGCGATGTCCTACAGACGACTCCCGAGGGAGTTTTCGTCCATTTCCGCACTGATGGCAGCCTTTTCAATTTAGCCAGGCCCGAACAAAAGTATCTCACGCAATGATTACTGAAATCACTTATGCGGATGACTTATGTTTTGTGGCAGAATCCCCAGACGGCCTGCAAAAGCTCATATACGAGTTTCATGTGTCCTGCCGCAAGTTTGGCCTAAAGACCAGTGTCAAAAAGACAGAAGTGATGTCTTTGGATATCCACGGCCGTGAAACACTGGTCATCAAACTTGGAGATGACGTACTTAAGCAGGTCGATTAGTTTCGTTACTTGGGGAGCACTGTTACATCCAAGTGCGAATTGGATGCCGAAATCAACAGCAGGATCGGTGCTGCAGCCGCGGCATTCGGCAAACAGAATACCAAAGTCTTCCGCTCACATGACCTAAAACTGGCTACCAAAATTTCTGTATATATGGCGGTCGTGCTTCCTAATATTCTATACTCTGCCGAAACCTGGACGGTGTACCGACATCATATTCGCACATTAGATCGCTTCACCTTAAATGCCTACGCAAAATCTTGAATATCCAGTGGTCTGATCGTGTGCGGAATTCAGAAGTGCTGCAAAGAGCTAATGTAGGTGGCATTGAAGCTTACCTTATGCGGCGACAACATCGTTGATGTGGTCACGTGTCAAGGATGGCGGATCAGCGTGTCGCTAAGCGCATCTTTTATGGCGAACTTAAGGAAGGCAAGCGTAAGCATGGCGGACAACTCCTTAGATACAAAGATGTGCTTAAGCGGCACATGAAAAGGTGCAATATAAAAACCGCGCAGTGGGAGCAGCAGGCCGCCAACAGGGAACAATGGAGATCCACTATTAAAGCGAGGATCCAAGAATTTGAAGTGAGTCGCATCGCTGAGCTTGATGCCAGGCGCGACCAGTTGAAAGCCCGACCACCCGCGGCAATCAACTACAATTATATCAATGGAGTGCTCACATGCCCGCTATGCGCGAGGATCATCAGTAAGAAGATTGGCTACATAAGCCACATGCGTGCACATGAACGACACCATGCAGGGAGTTGAAGCGGTCGCCGTGGCCGAAATCGGTCGGGGAGAGTATTATTATTTATTATTATAAGAGTGGACAGAATTAAATGTGAAGGAAGTAAATAGCTAGTAGGACGATATAAACTTTTTATGTACAAAGAGATTAGCTCTCCGTGCGAAATTAAGGCTCACAAATAGATAAATATAGTTTTTTTTGTATAAGTTAGTGTTGCCATCGTGCAGTAAATTATCATTTTTCGTAGTAATTACACTCATCTGGCTTAAAACGTTACTGCAGATTACGTAAAAGTTATTTATCTGTACATTTGTATAACATATTATAAGCAGAATAAGACTTTCCGAACATCAGTCAGATTGGTTTTAAAAAGTAATACACTTTATTTATTTATTTATTTCATGTCCTTCACCCAAAGGTTGTCTGGAAGAGATCGCTCTTTTAGCGGTAAGACCGCCTTTTGTACAAAATAGTTTTCGTTTCTTTTGTGTTTGTGTTTAAAATGGTTCTGTAACTCTTTTAGTGTACAATAAAGCATATTCTATTATAATAAATGTAATAAAATTCATTTTGTTTTGTTTAATAATATTTAATTTTCTATCCACCACCACAGACAATACAAAAAACGCTTAGGACTAAAACAAAAAAAAAAAAACAGAAAACAAATTCCAATGACAGCAAGAATAAAGTCAAATAAACTTTACATTGAATTGACATGACGTCATTTTTCGAGATCTAGTTAATCTGTGGTATTTATTATGGATTCGTGAAACAAAAAAAAAAACACCAATATTTTTCACCATAAATATTTATTCAAAATATAATAACATATTAAAATAACAATACACCGTTATATATAGCTACGCAACTACGGCACAGCCAATGCAATGACCCTGTTATATTTCCCACTATGTCAAAAAAAAAATATACTTATAATACTAGTTATATAATGTCAGTACTTCACTTGGCGAACACGCGATAGATACCCACAGTGATGACAGTAATAATAATGTCCCAACATTATTCACACACGGCCTCTCTCCCAAACTAAGCAGAGCTCGTACTACGGAAACCAGACAACTGATATACTACATATACTACTTTTCTTTTGTAAATACATACTTATATAGATAACTACACCCAGACTCAGGATAACCGGACATGTTCATGCACACAAATGTCTGTCCTGTTTGGGAATCGAACCCAAGTTTGTATAATTCAATCGGAAATCTCTATTGTTTGTATATTATGTTTTAATGTCAACATATTTTGTATAAATCTGTTGTTTTACTTAAATAAATAAATCACTCGCACGTGAACCATTGAAAACCGACTTATGAATGTATATATAAATTATTAGATATATTTTTGTGCGTGTTTTATTGTTATTTTATAATTTTTATCGTTAATATCGAATATCACTTTCTGACATTTCTGATTTTCGTTAAAACTGATTAGCCGTACTGGACACATGGCATAGACAAAGTCGCTGAAAACGCCAAAATATATTGGAAACGTATTCGATATCGCTTCGAGAATTATATGTGTAATATTATAATAATAATAATAACAATATTTTTATAGTGACACTACATCTTATAGAATGATGCAAAATATCTTTAATAGAATATATTTAGGAGACACCTTGATACAAAAGCGTTGTTAAAAAAAAAAAACGCGCGCCAATTTCAAACCGCCATTTTGTTTGTGGAAAGAAAGGTCAAGTAATTTATTCATTATTGGCGCGACTTGTGATTTGTTGAATGTGTTAATTTGTGTTTATTTAGTATTTTTAAGGATTGAGTGAGTTATTTACATCAATTTATATGATTCGGTGTTCTATTTTTAAAAATACCATTTAGAGGTTTTTAATAATCTGTTTCACTTCTGGATGTTAAATATATCGTTTTAATAACAGATGGAGCAAAAATGTCCCCATGACCACCAGCGTAGTGGAATGAGTTTCGTAAACCTTCTCGAAATGGATAAAGATCTAGTCCAGCAGTGGGACCTGTAAAGGCTGTTACGTTACCATTTATAATAATTACTGTCACCATAAAAATGGTTTTCACTTTTATAACTTAATAAATTTCATTATAAATGTTTCCGTGGGCGAAACATTTCTGTACTAAACGATACAATTGTCAAACCTTTCTTAGACTAATTTGACAGTTATTGAGGAGACATTATATTCGCATAAATATGACAAATACGAAATGTAACTCGGTCATATTGTATGAAATTTTAATTTTAATCTAATTGTAATTGTTATTTATAATATTATTTTAATTGTTACCGTCTCCACAATCTGCTATGTAATGCTTTTTGATTTACTTAATTGTAAGGACTCGATTGGTTTGTGATTTGTTTTTTTTTATTTAATTTAATAATTTTATGTGTAATATAATTCAATTCAATAGAAAAATGTATATAAGTTAAAATATTAGCAAGTCTTAAATATAGACTAAATATGTATAATATTATTTTCAAAGCAAATAAATTGAACTGTATTTTGTCTGTTTGTCTTCCTTATAATAAATATATAAATAACAAAATGTTTCCTTCATTTGTCGGCATTTAGTAACACATCAAAGGATTCAAATATGGCGAACATTCGCTTTCTCCGTCAGCACTTGAATCGCTCTTGCGTTCATTGGTTTATGAATAAGAAAATATTTTGATAAATTGTTCCCGGGTTCAGTCTATTTGTTGATGACTCGTAAATAATCTTATCATAAATTTCAGATTATATATTTGTCTTCTTCTATTTAATGTCAAATTGCTGATGACAGAATGAGACAAATATACGTGTAACTTTAACTAATACAATACAACAAAGCGATAAATTATCACGTTAAGCCGAGTGAAATGCGACCATTATTTATGATGGCAGGCAAATAGGTCAGGCAGGCTATCCTACCTATAAACATTGGCATTGTAAGTTTTTTTAATAGAGCACTTCGGAATAGCAAAAAAGTAAATTATCAAATTAATTCATTACCATTTATTTTCGCTCTATAATATATGTTAGAGAATAAATAATAGTAAACAAATATAGTCTTAGTTTTGACTCGTGTACGACTAATGGCAACACTGACAGTGACATGAGACATGACATGATATTTATTTATTGTGTCGTATTTATATAACTATTAAATGAATTTTAAAACGTCGATTTGAAACGTTCGATTTGTGTATTTATTATTTTTAAGCGTTGGAAGTCGAAACGCTTCACGCTAAGGTGATTAAGCGTTGGAAGTCGAAACGCTTAACGCTTTGGTTAAGCGTTGGAAGTCGAAACGCTTTACGTTAAGGTGTTTAAGCGTTGGAAGTCGAAACGCTTAACGCTTTGGGTAAGCGTTGGAAAGTCGAAACGCTTCACGCTTTGGTTAAGCGTTGGAAGTCGAAACGCTTCACGCTAAGGTGTTTAAGCGTTGGAAGTCGAGACGCTTCACGCTTTGATTAAGCGATGGAAGTCGAAACGCTTCACGCTTTGGTTAAGCGTTGGAAGTCGAGACGCTTCACGCTAAGGTGTTTAAGCGTTGGAAGTCAAAACGCTTCACGCTTTGGTTAAGCGTTGGAAGTCGAAACGCTTCACGCTTTGATTAAGCGATGGAAGTCGAAACGCTTCACGCTTTGGTTAAGCGTTGGAAGTCGAGACGCTTCACGCTAAGGTGTTTAAGCGTTGGAAGTCAAAACGCTTCACGCTTTGGTTAAGCGTTGGAAGTCGAAACGCTTCACGCTTTGATTAAGCGATGGAAGTCGAAACGCTTCACGCTTTGGTTAAGCGTTGGAAGTCGAGACGCTTCACGCTAAGGTGTTTAAGCGTTGGAAGTCGAAACGCTTCACGCTTTGATTAAGCGATGGAAGTCGAAACGCTTCACGCTTTGGTTAAGCGTTGGAAGTCGAGACGCTTCACGCTAAGGTGTTTAAGCGTTGGAAGTCGAGACGCTTCACGCTTTGATTAAGCGTTGGAAGTCGAGACGCTTCACGCTTTGGTTAAGCGTTGGAAGTCGAGACGCTTCACGCTAAGGTGTTTAAGCGTTGGAAGTCGAAACGCTTCACGCTTTGGTTAAGCGTTGGAAATCAAAACGCTTCACGCTTTGGTTAAGCGTTGGAAGTCGAAACGCTTAACGCTTTTGGGTAAGCGTTGGAAGTCGAAACGCTTCACACTATATGTTTAAGCGTCATATAGTTCAAAAGTAAAATAGCAGTTGCAGCAAATAAAAACTTATTTTAAAGTACATTAGAATATATGTCAGTGGTGATATTAGCACGTTATGTGGCCGTTCACTTAACATCTTAGAGTAAGATGGAGTTTATAGAGGCGCGACAACGCGCCTTCTATCAGAATGTTTGTGTTAGAGATTAAATAATACTAATTAAATATAGTCTTAGTTTTGACTCGTGTAGGACTAATGGCAACACTGACAGTGACATGAGACGCTTTGACAGTTACATGACTTATCGTGAGTCAGTAGAGCGGGCCGCTGGGTTCGAAATCATTTTATTGCGAACATTCGACCGTGCCCGTGCGCACTGACCGTGTCGGACGAACAAATTACACAAAGTACCTCGACTTCTGCAACATATATATTTGCAAATCCAAGTTACATAATAGTTGACAATTAAAATAAGCAAGTATCTAATTTGGTGAAAGTTGATTTAATAATTGATCAATTGATAGTATGGGAGGGGGGCGCGTTAGCCTTTACGTGGCTACCACTAAACTTACAATGCCAAATGCTACCAGCCACGCCATTAATAACTACACTACCGGTCCGTAGTCGAATATGTATTATAATTATATTTACAGCATCTTTCTTATCATATAGTTCAATATCCCTCCATTCCTGAAGTATGTGAGGTCTACTTCCGTATCGAAACGTACTATGACTTGGAAAGACTTCCCGTTGTCGACCTGAAAAAAAAATAAAAAATATATATATAATTTATTCAGACCTGAAGATACTTGGTCAACACCACGCATAGACATGGGCGCTGTGAGAAATATTACGATTCCTTACATCGTCAATGCGCCACCAACCTTGGGAACTAAGATGTTATGTCTTGTGGCTGTAGTACTGGCTTACTCATCCTTCAAAACGGTATAAAAATACTTAGTACCGCTGTTTGTCGGTAGAATATGAGATTAGGTAGTACCTACTCATATGGGCTTGCACAGACTCAGCATCAACGATTTCACGTGCTAACCGAAGCACTGTGAACACAACCTACTTCCAGGCTCCGGGGTGCTCCTGAGAAATTTATCCTCAAAGACACCCAATAACATTTTTTTTCTGGTTGGTTTTGAAACCAGCACCTCGACTTATTCAGTCAAGGTCATATTGTTATATAAATCAACGAGAGTTAACTCACTTGAACTTTGAGCTCCTGGTGGGGCACCAAGTTCGCCGGGACGTCGATCGTGTACACCTCCGTCCCGTTCAGACCGAGACTGTCCGCGTTCTCGCCGGGAAGGAATTGGAGCGGCATTATACCCATACCCACGAGGTTCGAACGATGTATACGCTCGAACGACTCCGCGATAACTGCCCGTATGCCCTGCGGGTTGAATTATCATTAATAATAATAATAATATCCTGGGACATTTTTTCACACACGGCCATCTGATCCCAAATTAAACTTGTACAGAGCTTGTGCTATGGAAACCAGACAAGTGATATACTACATATGCTACTTTTATTTTGTAAATACATACTTATGTAGACAATTACACCCAGACTCAAGACAAACAGACATGTTCATGCACACAAATGTCTGTCCTGTCGATTCGAATCGAAAAGGCGGTGTGGGTACCGCTGGTTTTTTAGTGGGTATTCCGGCGCATGCTCGACGCCGGCGAGTCCCACATACCCCCCATACCACTTCAAGTGGGGGAAACGTGTAAACGCGTTTTTCCAGCGGAAAAAAAGGGTGGGAATCGAACCCACAACCTTCGGCGTGAAAGGCAAGTATCTACCAACCACGCCAACCTGCTCGACAAATTTTCAAATTATATATTCGACAAGTCGTGAACTGTACGACGACTGTAAAGTATGTAAAAATGTGACATATGTCGTTTCGAGTGTCGTGTCGTGTGTTTTAGTTTGTGTTTGGCTTGTTTTTTTCCTTTTTTTTTTATTGAATACGAAGGCGAACGAGGATATGGGCCAGCTGATGGTAAGTGGTCACCAACGTACTTAGACATTGGCATTGTGAGAAATGTCAACCATCGCTTACATAGCCTATGTGCCACCAACCTTTGGAACTAAGATTTTATGTCCCTTGTGCCTGTAATTACACTGGCTCACTCACCCTTCAAACCGGAACACAACAATATCAAGTACTGCTGTTTAGCGGTAGAATATCTGATGAGTAGGTGGTACCTACCTAGACGAGCTTGCACATAGCTCTACCACCTGTAGAGCGTGTGCCTGGCTTTTTTTAGCTTGTGTTTGGCTTGTGTTATGGCGTGTGTTTTTTTATGTGAATTTTGGCGTAAGTCGGGTGTCGTATCGTTTTCACAAAAACTGAAAAACCCACCAATAGGAACGGTCCTTTGGCGGCCCAATCACGACTCGAGCCGGAACCGTAGTCCTTGCCGACAATAGCAATAAGAGGGACGTTCTCTTTGGCGTATCTGTAAAAAAAAAAAACAAAAAAAAATAAGTTTCTAACACATGCTACTTGATTAGTTTTCGCTGTAATTATTTAAAATAAAAAAATAGATATGTATACTGGCAAAAAGGGGCAGATATTAGTAAATGGTCTGACAGCGTAGGAAGTTTTAAACGTTCATATTCCGTGAATCGCAAATGAGCCACAAATATTGAGATCCTATCTTACCGCCAAACAACAATTTGAAATGTAAATGAGCCAGTGTAACGACAGGCACAAGGGACATAACACCTTCGTGCCCAAGGTCAGTGGTGGTGGGTGAATGTCTAAGGACTAAGGACTGTGGTGATAACTTAACATAATAATAATAATAATATCCTGGGACATTTTTCACACACGGCCATCTGATCCCAAATTAAGCTTGTACAAAGCTCGTGCTATGGAAACCGGACAACTGATATACTACATATACTACTTTTCTTTTGTAAATACATACTTATATAGATAATTACACCCAGACTCGGGACAAACAGACATGTTCATGCACACAAATGTCTGTCCTGGGTGGGAATCGAACCCACAGCCTTCGGCGTGAAAGGCAAGTATCTACCGACCACGCCAACCGGCGCGTCGAACATATAACATAAAGCAACACAAGACAGTGGGGCGCGTGGTCACCGGTCGGCGGCGTCGAAGACGTCCATGACGTCCCCGCTGGGCTGGTGCGCGGTGTGCGGGCCGGCGCGCGGCGCCAGGCGGTTGACGAGGCGGATGTTGGCGAACGTCCCGCGGGACATCACCGCGTCGTTGCCCCGCCGGGACCCGTACGAGTTGAACTCGCGCGGCGTCAGCCTGGGACGACACGGACCAATCAGAACTCGCATTATAAAGACATATTTAAAAGGACATACAAGAGTTGAAACATTATATGTTTGTTGTCGAGCCACGGATGCAGTTTGTATGAAGATTTGCTGTTTTATAGTTTTTTCTTAGAAGTTTTAAACTAATTAAATTATTACTACAAGTTATCTTCTTACAATTTATGTTCGTCTATCTCATCTTTTTGTACTATCTCTCCCAAATGCTTTTGAGATAGGACCTTTTTAAACTGCTTTATGCGACAGTGGGTACATGTAGGGTCGGAAGAAAAATGATTTTATAACATTCAAAAAAATAATATTGGAGTTAATTAGAATTACATACGTTATATTTCAGAATAAACAAATATGTCTGACCGTTTTCTGACTTTTCTCAAGTCCCACGTGGATGATATTATAGTAGCATAATTCGCAAGTAAGTGTGTACGCAAACACAGGTGCACTCTGTATTCCCTAACTCTCATAATCCGATGGGACGGCAATCCGACACGACCGGAAAGAGTTCAGGCACATGACCAATGGCTTATGGCAAAGTACGGAACTTCCAACTCTTAGACTCCGAGTTACTATTGAGAAATTTTCAACACGAAACATCCAATATTTCTTCATTATTTCGGACCCACAATTTGAACCCAAGTCCTCGAGGTCTTCGGCCTCTATTTATTACTCGGCAAAAGATCAACGAGGCAGTCAGAAAAGCATCATGCAAGATGGACAAGTATACTCACCCTCTAGAAGCCAAGAGTCTCGCGGCTGGGGAGTTCCTTGCGATAGAGCCGGCCGGCGATATGTGATCAGTGGTCACCGAATCTCCCAATAGAAGCAAGCAACGCGCGTTCGGTATGCTCTTGATTGGCGGCAGATCCTGGTAGGATGATATATAAATTCGTTAAAATACACTAATAGCTCGATAGTAATTTTCTGTTTTTTTGTGTCTCAATAAGGATTTTACGCAAATCTTATCCGTGCGAAGCCGGAACAGTTAGCTAGTTATTACATAAAATACCTTAGTCATTCCATCGAAGAATGGGGGCCTTTTGATGTATGTGGAGTTGGGGTCCCAGCCGTAGAGCTTCCCCTTTGGCACGTCGAGGGCCTGCCAGGATGGCGAACCTTGTTCTATCTTCTCATAAACCTGTACAAAACATACGGTGTCATGTACGTACGCTATAATTATAAAACAACGATATTTTCCAGTGGATTGGACTTGTACGTTTATTTGCTTTATCTCCTAGAAAATTTTATTTAGATTATGCTTTTCGGTTGCACAGTTTAAGAGATAATTTAAAACATCAAATACGCGAGACAATTTTATTAGTGTTCAGCCAATGCAACTTTCGGCAGTCAGGAAATAAATCATAGCACTCAGTACTGACCAAACCACAATCATAATTTCATCACAAGTAAAAATGTTTACCGCCCAACGAAGTGGGCACGGGTCAGCTAGCTGTTAAAAAAAGTTATTATATTACCCGTAAGTGTTAACTTGAGACCTGAGCATACCCCCCCCCCCCCATAACCCGCAGTCTGTTACCGCTCTCACCATCGACGCAACCAGAACTGTTGCGTTGCTCATCCAAGTTTACCTCAAGTTCACTCACCGGTTGTATGATAATAAAACAAAACAACGACCCGTCAGCTTTCCCGGTCTTTTCTACCCACCTCTTTGAACATTCCAGGTATGACGTATTTGTCCTCAACTTCCTGAATTTCAGATCTCGTCGGCCAGATATCTCTCAAAAAGACAGACGACCCGTCAGCTCGTTTACCTATTAAAGAGAAATTTATAAGTACATTTTTTATAGAATATAATAATAATAAAAGCTACGCAACAGATTTTGATAAAATTATCACTAACACAAATTGCATTAAAGGAGGACGGTTTCTTTTAGGAAATTAATTTATTGCCTGTTGCTAATCAATACATATTCTGAAATGTTATCTTTGTTTGGAATACTCATAACATAATAACAAGGAACGAACGATTTGTGGTAGGGGCTTTGTGCATATCCGTCTCGGTAGGTCACATATTCTACCGTCAAACAACAGTAGTGTGATCCGGTTGGAAATAACAGTGTAACTGCAGGCACAAGGGACATAACATCATCATCATATAATGGTTAATATTTCTTACGACGCCAATGACGTCTATGGGCGTTGGTGACCACTCACCATCAACCGACCCATTGACCACGTCCCACTTGTGCAGTATAATACGTCCCGGGCAGTTGCCTGGTCTCCCTTGAGATAGGCCACCATGTCCAAAATCTGTCAGGAGGACATCACAAGACATGACGAAAATTGTAAATATGTAACAAAATATTAATCAACCACTTACCCAATGGTTCTTTTTCAAAATCAATGTCGACGGTACCAGCCAAGGCGTACGCGATAACCAGTAGAGGGGACGCCAAGTAGTTCGCCCTCGTGTTCGGGTGGATCCTACCCTCGAAGTTCCTGTTCCCGGAGAGAACGCCGCAGCAGACCAGCTCGTTCTTTACAACAATAATAACAATTAAAGCATGAAAAACATATTAGCTTACACTTCTATGAATATCAAATTTCGTTTGTATTAATAACTATAAATATGGTGGTTGGGATTTGTGCAAGATCGTCTGGGTAGATGGAACGCACCACATATTCTACCGCCAAACAGCAGTACTTGATATTGTTGTGTTCCGGTTTGAAGGGTAAGTGAGCCACCCCTTAGCTTACAAGCACAAAGCCCTACCCATAGCAGAGTTCCATTGGCTCACCTTCTCGATGGTGTTCGCGATATTATCATCAATCGGTCCAGAGTTACCAATGCACGTCATACAACCGTAGCCGACGATGTCGAATCCTAGTTTCTCCAAATACGGAACCACGCCCGATTCCTGAAAAAAGAATAATAGTATTAACACTCTATTGATAGACTAGTTCGTCACGGCAGCACGCTTGCGCGTGCGTCCCGTGGCGCTCCTCGTCGAGACGGAAAGGGTACCGCTGGTTTTTTAGTGGGTTTTCCGATGTTCGAGGCGCACTCGGCGCCTTGGACACCAGCGATCCCCACATACGTAGGGTATGTGGGGGTCACTGTTCCAGTGGGGGAAACGCGTAATGCGTTTTTCCAGCGTTAATAAAAGGGGGGGGGGGTGAATAGTTTAACAATGCTTTGTATTCATCTATCTTATGTCAAATCAATGATGACAGAAAGAGAAAAAACAGTGTAAACACAATACATCCACAAACAACGATAAATGATAAAACTCACCCTCAAGTAATAGGTAACCACCCCTGAACCAGGTGAGAGAGACGTCTTGATGTACGGGAGCACACTAAGCCCTGCTTCCACTGCCTTTTTAGCCAGGAGACCTAAATTTGAAGAAATTATTTATAATTATAAAATTAATACCAACATTATTTTATTATTATTGACTGCCTCGTTGATCTAGTGGCTAGATGTTAGGCCGAATATCCGGAAGTCCTAGGTTCAAATTCCAGGTCGGGCCAATCAAAAGTTATTGGGTTATTCTGTCGAAAATTCTCAATAGCAGCTTGGAGACTGGAAGTTGGTAGTGTGTACCCAGCCACTTCACTTTCTGTGGTCGGTGTAAGTTGGGTTAGCTTGGTTGTTTTAGATGAAGGCTTACAATATATCGAATTATTACTGTGATAATGTTTAGGGAATTGATTACCTAATGCCGATCCTACATTTGAAAAAAGTCGTTAAAGCAGTCACAGATACCTCTTACGTCCGTTACACATTTGTCCAATATTTGAAGTTTGTTTGGAGCTACGATTTCCTTATGTTTGTTATTGGTTAGACTGTTTATTAAATTCTGCATGTTTTTAGGTTTGTTCTTGCAATTATTAAAGGCGCGAAGATAGAAATTACTTTAGGACTTAATGGTTGTTTCCTCCTAGTCGTGTTGATGCGCATGGTCAGCTTCCCGCTGAAGCCTTTTCTTACCATGACTTAATTTGTTTATCCTATAGGATACGGCCTCCGCGGGCTAAGCCCACCATAGTCATGCGGCAAAATTACCAGAATTTGAATACTCCCAATTTTATGGCTGATCTAAACAATATCGACTGGACTGCAATATATAATGCCAGCACAATAGATGACAAAATGAGTACATTTAATTCCTTATTAAATGATCTATTGGATGTACATGCCGTTGAAACCTATCAAGCTTAAGTACCTACCGGCTCCTTGGCTAACTCAGGACATTAAAGTACTCATGGCAAAGCGTAATGCTGCGAAAGCTAGATACAAAAGAAATGCGACTAACGATAACCTTTTAAAATATGAGCAGCTGCGAAATCGTTGCACTATGATTTGTCGGAACATCTAAGATTTGGCAGTTTTTAGTAATTATCTATATATAATTTTATACTCTATAATTATATATAATATGTATATGTACGTGTATGTTTGTAGATATGTGTAGCTTATTAAATATTTACTATCTCCTTTTTATATGTAAATGCACTTACCTGTTCTCTTACAAATATTCTTTCACCAAAGGTTGTCTGTGAAAGATCGCTATAAGCGACAAGACCGCCTTTGCGCACCATAATATATTATCTCGTGTATATGTTGTGCAACAAGTATTGAATAAATAAATATTATTCATCTCATGTTTTACGGTGAAGAAAAACATCGTGAGGAAACCTGTGTGTCTAATTTCACTGAAATTCTGCCACATGTGTATTCCACCAACCCACATTGGAGCAGCGTGGTTGAATAAGCTCCAAACCTTCTCATCGAAAAGGAAAGGAGGCCTTAGCCCAGCAGTGGGACATGCACAGGCTGTTACTAAGTAATATTAAAAACAGATCACACGAATAGTACATTAAAATAATTAAATTAATATATATGAAACGATAGGTTAAAATAATATACATATATATTACTGATTAAAATTCAAAATATCAAACTCATTGTTCAAAAAAAAAACAGTAGAAAAATAAATACAATATGAGTCGTATACCAACCAGCTCCAAGCATGACGCTAGGGTTGGAAGTGTTTGTGCACGATGTGATGGCGGCGATTATCACCGAACCGTGTGTGATCGTATAAGTCTTCCCGTCACTGAACGAGAAGCTGCCCGTGGTCGAGAGCTGAGACGGACTCAGGCCATAGCCTTTGAACCCAACCTGTGAATAATAACAATAACAATAATAATAATAATAATAATAATAATCATTTATTCGCATGAAACATAGTTTTACAGACGTTATGATTTTTTTATAAGTCTCTAATTCATTTCGCCCGCGATAGGCACGCAAATATATTTGTTAACAAGTAATTAATATTAAATACAGATCACACCAATTGTACATTAAAACAATTATAATAATATATGCATAAAATGATGAAAATAAAAATTGGTTTAAAATTAACAATAATTGATTAAATTCAATGATTTACTTAAGTTTATAGTAGTTAAATAATAAAAATATACATTTACTTTTTTTAAAATAGGTAGACACCCTTAACCGTCAAATCGTCATAGTTAAAAACCGGTTCGAAATGTATATTCTACCGAGAACCGACAAGGAAATTAATTCACTTATATTAAAAGCATCCCTTGTTTTGTAAAAGTTTTTATAAACGCTGATATTTCTAATTTAAAAAAAAAAATCCATTTACTAAAGTTGAGTGAATCATCAAATTCATTAATTATTCATTCATTCAATACATTCTTGAATTTTTAAATATTCATTTATAGAGTAATTTTTTTTACCTATTAACCATTTTTTAAGCTTAGACCTTAGTAACTTTAATGGTAACTCCCTTAAGATTTTTGGTATATTATTAAACATTTTGATGCACATTATGTAGAATTATTTTGGAAGAGAGCATGGCAAGGTGGTATCAATAACCTAGTAGGATCCCTTAATCCAAGCCTGCTTCTATCGCCTGCTTTTTCGAATAAATGTGGATATTTTTTTACAAACGTGACTACATCCGTTATATACAATCCAGCTTGTGCCAAGATTTTGTTAACTTTAAAAATCGGTCTACATGAATCTAAAGGTTGAATTCCAAAAATAGCCCGTATACACTTACTCACAGATAAAAGCATTATTAAAATTAGTAGAATCAAGCCATAATTTAATAAAGAAACAACATATCCATAATATGCAGTGAGAGCAGCATCTTTGCCAACAGTACGTTGTAGTTTGCGAAGAGTATATACAAACTTATTTATTCTAGAAGTAAGATTACTTATATGCAGTTTCCAATCACAATGATGATCCAATTGTACACCAAGGAATTTTACATCATTGAACAAACAATTTATTTGAAACAAACAAAGCCGAGATGGCCCAGTGATAAGAACGCCACCCTGGACGGTCGCTGAAACTTCGAAAAGCATTTCAAGCGCCTAGCCTAGGATATTCTGGCGGATATGGATGCGTGGGTCTATCACAAGTCCCGGTTCTCCTTCATAATAATGGAAACGCGCCCCCACCGAGTGTGCTCGAGGCGTTGAAGCGACGGTAACACTGGAGGGCTCTTGCGACCTGGCGCGACCGTCTCTGCGAAGAACGGTATGCGCGCAAACGCGTCGTTGGTGCGATCCTGCCAGCCTTCGAAGCCTGAATGAGATGAAAGCGACGAGTCACCTTCCGACTTACGCAGGTAATGACCGGTCACGGTTGTTTTGGAGAATACCTGTGTAAGATCGAACGCGACTCGTCGGCGATGTGCCACTAATGTGGTGCGGACCGGGACACCGCTCAGCATACGCTGGAGGCGTGCCCCGCGTGAAATGCGGAGAGAGACATCCTGGTCCGCGAAGTCGGACAAGACCTGTCCCTGCGAGCAATCGTGTCGGCGTTGCTCCGCAGGGAATCGGCATGGAGGGCCGTAGCCTCCTTCTGTAACGAAGGAGCCCCGACAGCCCCGACGCTCGGGGCTTAAAAGAAAGGGCGTAACCCATGGGCCGTAGATGCATGAGGTGGGGGCCTCACGTGTCTTAAATTAGACGGCCCTGAAGAGAACAGCAGCCGAGATGGACTCGTGCTGCTGTACGCACTAGCGAGGAGTGCGGGGGGGCGAGATTACCGTCGCCCCCTGAGGAGAGCTCCGCCGAGCCACGAGTAGAGCAAAGCACGGGAGAGGCCGCGGGTGCGTTATATCAACACGATCCGCAGGCTCTCCGATCCACACGGTTTCCTCACGATGTTTTCCTTCACCGTCAAGCACGAGATAAATTATAAACACAAAATTAAGCGCATGAAAAATCAATGGTTCTTGACCGGGTTTGAACCCACGATCATCGGTTAAGATTCACGCGTTCGAACCATAGCAATCTTGGCTTAAAATAAGAAAAATATATTGGAATAAATATTGGATTTATTTTATAAATAATTAAATATCTATTTATAAAAACCATATGTTCAGATAAAATAGCTCCATATACTACAGGCACGAGGAACATAACATCTTGGTTCCCATGGTTGGTGTTACATTGATCGTGTAAGGAATGCTTAATGTATCTTACGGCGCAATATCTACCACCACCACTGGGTGACCACTTACCATCAGGCGGCTCATCCGCGCTACTTATATTATAAAAATCTACATCCAACTACCGGAAATCAAATTACTATCATAATAATTATAATAATCAAAATATTTAACAATATATTCAATTTGTAATAAGAAATAAAAGTGACATATTTTTAGAATAAACACGGAAGAAATTTCAACAATGACACGTATGATATATTGATGCTTATTTATATATACGTAAGGTTTATTTTCGCTTACGTTTCATTTCGTATGTTCCAATTGAATTCATAAAAAGACCTTGCAGTGACAGCAAAAATACGATACATAACAACGCACACCGTTGTTAATGTTCATACTATATTTATATAAGACTTATTTAAAAAAATATATAATGAAACGTGTATTTATATAAAATAGATACGCAGACTTTACATATGCCATGGGCCACCTGAGTTGTCACCATCCCATAGACATTGGCACTATAATATTAACCATTCCTTACATAGCCAATGCGACAACAACCGATCACTCGTCCTTAAAATGTCAAGACTAAGTTTAAGCGCAACGTTTTACATGTAACGTTTACGTGGAACGTTTCTGATGCAAATTACTTTCACGTGAAAAGAATTTGCAATTCAAATTCAATTGTTATCATCATATTGACAGACAGACGCCAATCAATTCATTCACGTATACGTATAAAATAACTATGAACTAAAACGGCTGATTAAGACGGTTTTATCTTTTATATATAAGTTATATATATACACACGTTCGTTCGATTTCAAATATATTGTTTGATCCATCGTTTAGTTGTGATGCTGTGTGAGAGAAGAAAATCAGTGAGTACGTTTATTTTGTTTTTTTTTGTTTAATTATTAAAAGCTAGTTTCCGCCCACGACTTCGCCTACGCTAGAAGGGTTCTTTGTACCTCAGAAAGCCCCCTAGGAATTGAGGCAAGCGTATGCGCAAGCGATCCCGTGACATCCCCCGAGGAGACAGATTGGGTACCGCTGGTTTTTTAGTGAGTACTGCGCACAAGGCGCGCTAGACGCTCTGACGCTGGCAAGCCCCACATCCCTCCCCACTTCAAGTGTGGGAGACACATAATGCGTTTCTCTATATCTAATATTTGATTTGACAGTAGAGACAAGAAGACAGATAAACAATTAACTCATCAGCGTTATAGCGAAGTAGTTTTGTTTAGCGGTAGAACGAATGATGAATACGGGTGATTTTTTCCGTGGGGAAATCCTCATGAAACTCCTACTGACTAAAACCACCACGGTGTTCCGTCTCTTCGCAAAATGGCGAGGCTTCGGGTACGCTCGCGCATTCGTTCGCTACCTCGACGACGTTAGCGTGAGTAACGTACTTACAGTTCGTTAATGTATGCGTGAGATCAGTACACGAGCGCACACGTTTACACGTCAATTCCCGTTTGTATCTTGGCAAACAAATCGTTTTTTCTTTATCTGTACGAGTCATTAACAAAATATTAGACAAACAAAACTACGGTACATTTGTAACAAACGATTTAACCTAACAGTTTCCAGTAATTGTTAAACTATTCACAAACATTTATTTGACTATAAGATTGCCATTAATAAATATTTAACATTAAGAAAGCTAAAGCGTTTATCTAATAATTAAAATCCAATTAATTAACGATGTTATTAGTACACATAATGAATAGCATACTTAAGTTATTATACTTATTATTATAAAGACAAATATTTTCTTTGTTTGTATTGTAGAAATATTTAAGTTTCGCAAGTAGGTTCGAAAACATTTTTAACTATCCGACCCGGGATTTCAACTTAGGACCTTGCGATATGTAGATTTAATTAGCTACAAGATAAATGAAGCATTCATTTTAAGGATACATTATTATTAATGCGATTTGATTGTAGAGATAAGCCAACTACGCAGGAGATATAATAGTGCACGAGTGTGTGCGCAAACACAGGTGCACTCTCTATTCCCTAACTCCCATAATACGATGGGACGGCAATCCGACACGACCGGAAACAGTTCAGGCGCAGGACCAACGGCTTTACGTGCTTTCCGAGGCACGAGAATGTAAACACTTCAAAGGTCCAGACTCCGGACTGCTACTGAGAATTTTGAGACAGAAAAACCCAATAACTTTTTTATTGGCCCGACCTGGAAATTGAACCCAGGACCTCCGGGTCTGCGGACTTACGTCAAGCCACTAGACCATCGAGGCAGACTCAAAGTATCAATACTAGCGAGTAAGACATAACATATAAGCGACCAAACCGCAGGACCAAACTCCGAGTGGTTATTGAGATTTTTTCGCCAGAAAATCCCACTAACTTTCTATCGATCCGATTTGGGTTCTGAGCCCATAGGCATTATAGAATAGAATAGAATATGCTTTATTGTACACCAAAAGAGTTACAGAACCATTTTAAACACAAACACAAAAGAAACGAAAACTATTTTGTACAAAAGGCGGTCTTGCCGCTAAAAGAGCGATCTCTTCCAGACAACCTTTGGGTGAAGGACATGAAATAAATAAATAAATAAAGCATTATATCTAGCTATGTCTCATGTGCCTGTTGTTACACTGGCTCACTCCAAAAATCGTGGGCATTGTGGAACCTCGATTATACGAACCCTCAATTCTTAAATTTCTTCTTAAACTTCGTTTACCCAAACGTTGGCGCGAAAGTATGTATTTATTTGTATGCCGTCCGCATTTGCCACTTTTGAAACGGGTTTCGAATTGTTCGAGAAACCAGAAACATATTGACATGGCACGCTTCTCTTTCACAATCTCAACACGAATTCCGCAATGCTCGGAAAGAGAATTCAAGTCTATCCGTTTCCCGCCAAAAAGAGTATCTGTCAATGTTCTTGTTGCCAGATTAAAAATATAGAAACTCAAAAACGCGTCACAGCCGTTCGTAAAAAAAACACCCTCAGGTGTTTAAAATACATAAAATAAGTCAATATGTATATAAAATTTTGAAAACGAGCATATGGGCCACCCGGTGGTAAGTGGTCACCAACGCCCATAGACATTGCCATTGTAAGAAATGTTAACCATCGCTTACATCACCAATGCGCCACCAACCTAGGGAACTAAGATGTTATGCCCCTTGTGCCTGTAATTACACTGGCTCTCTAACCCTTCAAACCGGAACACAACAATACCAATAAACCCACGTTACGATTATCCGAACTAACCTCGGTCCCGAACCATTTGTTCGGATAATCGAGGTTCTATTGTATTACGACTTCGATAAAAAAAAATTGTTTTTCTCTATTATCATAACAAGGTCCATTTTTTAAATTTCCGAGCAATAATTACAAGCAAAGGCGACGGAGACGCACAAGTCTGTGGAGAGTAATGATTCTACGGTGAAGGAAAACATCGCGAGGAAACCTACATGTGTCGAATTTCACCGAAATTCTGCCACGTGTGTATTCCACCGACCCGGATTGGAGCAGCGTGGTGGAATAAGCTCCAAACCTTCTCCTCAAAAAGGGAGAGGAGGTCTTAGCCCAGCAGTGGGACATTCACAGGCTGTTACGAAATCAACATGATAATTACTATAAATTTGAAAAGCTATTTAGTCAAACAATTACGACGACCGCAAACAGCGATAACGATATATCGTCAAATTAAAAAAAAAATATGTTACGGTAATATTTGAAATGGATGATAATTTGAAACGTCTAAATTTGTCAATATTAAAAAAAAAAAAATCTCGGTACGTTTCATATCCCATTTTTCATTCTCAGACACAATAATAATATAATAATGTATATTCAATTTATTTACAAAAATTAAAAAAAAAACTAATTGCTACACAACTAAAATTGCTAATATTTATTGTGTAATAAACTTACATTCAAACAAAACTCAGTAAAAAAAAAAAATTCTATTCGCCGGGAGGGCAAATGACTACTCCACCATATGGTAAGTGGTAGTAGAGTCCAAACACGACGACGGCCAGTACAATCGGATCAATATATATCAATCTAGACAAGTTTACGGGAGCAAGACAAACTTTTAAAAAATATATATATATTTGAATTTTAACAAACCGATTCCCAAGTCATATAATCCCAAAGCATGGAATGACACAATGACTTACGTTCCACTTATTAAGCATTTACTTGTATTGTCTACCACCCACTCATCAGATATTCTACCGCAAAACAGCAAAACTTGATATTGTTGTGTTCCGGTTTGAAGGGTGAGTGAGCCAGTGTAATTACAGGCACAAGGGACATAAAATCTGAGTTCCCAAGGTTGGTGGCGCAATGGATATGTAAGCGATGGTTGACATTTCTTACAATGCCAATGTCTAAGGGCGTTTGGTGACCACTTACCATCAGGTGGCCCATATGCTCGTCCACCTTCCTATTCTATATAAAAAAAAAGAAAAAAGTCTTCATGCTTCGAGCTAACATAACTATCTCGATGGACTAATAAACAAAAAAAATGTCACGTCGAGAATGCAAGATATGAAAAGACTTGCGTTGCGTGGATTGAAAAATCTCCGATTACTTATATTCAAGTAGAGTCTTGCAGACCTTTTGTACTGTCATTATATTACACTAATTGTCTCGGCTTCGCCCGGGAAGATTAGAAAGAAAATGTATTTTGGATAGGATTTGCGTTCGAAAATCCGTTCTTAGTGAGCGTCTACATCGGGGAAGGAGTGAGTGTGACAAATTTCAAGTCAATGGGACGGTTAAGGAGATCTCATGATGAGTGGTATTTCGCTTATATATAGATTATATTAAAAGTAAAGTCCGTCATGGTTTACCACCATTATTTCAGCGAGTAGATTCTACCAAGAACAACCGACATGAAACTGAGTGTCTCCTCCATCAATTAAACAGCTTAGATGTATCAATTAACCAACAAAACCCACGGATTCTCCCGTGTGGAAAATACTTTTTGTGACGTAAATCCTTTAAAATCACATAAAATATATTTAAATTATCAAAATGGCTGACAAAAAGCCATATTAAGTTAAAAAGAAGCAGTTAGCAGCAAGTACAAGTTTTATTTATTTAAGTAACAGCCTGTGAATGTCCTACTGCTGGGCTAAGGCCTCCTCTATCTTTTTTTTAGAAGAATCTCCTTTATTCATTTGCATAGATATAGTTCAATTATTTACATATTCTGTCTGGATATCAACAAAGACAAAATCCTAGCTTTATTTTATACATTACAGTAACAGTAAAATATATTTCTTTATAATTTTGTGGGCAAATTGTATTTTGCTCGAATATGAATCGTACTACAGCATGCGGCTTTCAGATATTGACCACAGAAATTAGATAAAAAAAAATCTTATATATATAATAAGGAATATCATATAATTTTTAAACGTAATATACATCGGCAGTAATCGTTAGTGTTCACCCATTTGACAAAGGAAAAAAATTAAAAAAAAAAAAAAAAAGAAAACGGTGAGTGTCGTTATGTCTTTATATTAAATTTAAATTTAGAAATATCAAATGTTTACATTCGATTATTTTTTTAATTTATAAAGATAAATAAAATTAAAGTGTTTGTCCGTGATTTCGTAATAATTGACTCGTTTTAATTTCGAATAATTTAAATATTATGGAATATGGATGGCGGCTTTTAAATTGTGACGTTAATCTGATTGTGGCGGCTATTCAATTTGTGACGTAAATCCTTTACGTCACAAATTGAATTCCAAGATGCCGTAGCCGCGGTTGTTGCCAGTAATAAATATAACAGTAATTTCGTGTTTCATAAGATCGTTTGGGTAGGTACCACCCACTCATCAGATATTCTACCGCAAAACAGCAGTACTTGGTATTGTTGTGTTCCGGTTTGAAGGGTGAGTGAGCCAGTGTAATTACAGGCACAAGGGACATAAAATCTTAGTTCCCAAGGTTGGTGGCGCATTGGTTATGTAAGCGATGGTTGACATTTCTTACAATGCCAATGTCTACGGGCGTTGGTGACCGCTTACCATCAGGTGGCCCATATGCTCGTCCGCCTTCCTATTCTATATATAAAAAAAAAACAACACAATATACTTCGAAAACCAGTGATTTGTTTTAAATGTCAAATAGCAGTCTATAAATTATACAGATTATATATAAACTTTAACAAGGATTTATATCATCGAGAGAAATTATAAAGTAACCGAGAATAAAACTGTATAGAGGAATAGGCAATTGGTTTCCGGACGGAAGGATATATCCAGAAAAGAAAAAAAACGCCGTAAAGTCGCTGAGATTCCTTATAATACACACTTCCGCCATTTGGTGATTCGGCTTATGAGTTAAAATATCATCATAAAGCTGTTTCATTAAATAGCTGATCTGTGGGCAAACGTCAAGTCCTGGAAGACGAATAAAAAAATATATACATACTATTTGCGTCAAAACGTTTCACTCAAACGTTTCTAAAACGTTGCAAACAATATCGATTTTACATAGATCGTTTTTCTACAGAAACATAATTAGAGTGTTCAAAGTTAATGAACCATAAAAGGTCCGAATTGAATGAAGCATATTTTAATTATTTTTTTGTAACACTTCAATTCAAAAATAAGAGAAGGTTCTCGATTCGAATTTATATGCTATTTTTATTTATATAAACGACAATATTTCAAAACGTTATCCGATTTCAATCATTTTTTTTTTACTTAGAAAGGCATACATAGTTTTAATTACAATCTGATAATGGATTTAATCAAACCACCGAATTAATTTCTTAATTTATTAATAGATGGCGCTAGTTGTCTTTTACATCGCGCTTTAACGATGTTGTTTTGTAACTACTTAAGAAGGCTTGGCTTATTAACAATGAGAGACCAGTTTCGCCTTCTAACCAGCAGTACATACTCGGTGGTTTTATTTGAAAGACCGATTTCGGCCACGGCGGCCAATCTCAAGAGAGATTAGCCGACTGCGCAGGAGATATTATAGTGCACAAGTGTGTGCGCAAACACGGGTGCGCTTTCTATTCCCTAACTCTCATAATCCGATGGGACGGCAATCCGACACGATCGGAAGGAGTTCAGGCGCAGGACCAACGGCTTTACGTGCTTTCCGAGGCACGGGAATGTAAACACTTCAAACGTCCAGACTCCGGACTGCTACTGAGAATTTTGAGACAGAAAAACCCAATAACTTTTTTATTGGCCCGACCTGGAAATTGAACCCAGGACCTCCGGGTCTGCGGACTTACGTCAAGCCACTAGACCATCGAGGCAGACTCAAAGTATCAATACTAACGAGTAAGACATAACATATAAGCGAATTATTATTTACAACGACAAACGTTTTCTTTGATAATTTTTATGACAAAAATAATATACTTTATAGTAGTTAAAGCCGAGATGGCCTAGTGGTTAGAACGCGTGAATCTTAACCAATGATCGTGGGTTCATCCCCGGGCAAGCAGCACTGAATTTTCTTAACGAAAAACTTAACTTTTTTGATATCACATTTTTAAATATTAAAATTATAACAAAGATTCATCTAAGGCATAATGCCTCTAATACTTCAACTTCTTTTTTTTTATTGTTAAAAATAATATTACGAAATAATCAAGAATTCCTATATCTCGTTAACGAACAAATAACGAATTAAAAACGCTCATTAAATAATGATTTCCAACGCGTCCTATCCCCACTCCTTACTATAAAACCCATGGTAATTACCAAATTTAATCAGTCGCAAACTGGCATTCAACGCATTAACAAGTAATTAATAAAATATTATTGTTACTTGAATTAATAAGTGTGTGACACAGTATTGACTTTAATGGATTTGTTGAAAGGTATGTATTCGAAAAAATAATATATTTTACTTAATATAATATAAGAACGCGTGAATCTTAACCGATGATCGTCGGTTCAAACCCGGGCAAGCACCACTGACATTTCATGTGCTTAATTTGTGTTCATAATTCATCTCGTGCTTGACGGTGAAGGAAAACATCGTGAGGAAACCTGCATGTGTCTAATTTCACTGTAATTCTGCCAAATGTGTGGCACTAACCCGCATTGGAGCCGCGTGGTGAAATAAGCTTCAAAACCTTCTCCTCAAAAAGGGAGAGGAGGACCAGCAGTGGGACATTCACAGGCTGTTATATACCAGAAAGAACATGTAAGACCTTTTTTACTACTTGTGACTATCTACATCCTTAAAAGACGGTACCCTAAGAACTTGAATTATCTTCAATTAAATTTATATATATTATAATGTTCGACGGACCGGTTGGCGTGGTTGGTGGATGCTTGCCTTTCACGCCGAAGGTTGTGTGTTCGATTACCACCCAGGGCAGATATTTGGGTGCATGAACAAGTCTGTTTGTCCTGAGTCTGGGTGTAATTATCTATATAAGTATGTATTTACATAAGAAAAACATAATTTTTTTATGTAATTAATATATTTTTTAACATTCTTTAAAATTTGTCTCAGTATTTGTATTAAAAAACAAAATATTTTTGTTTTTTTTTTCTTTAATACAAATATCAACCTGTATTGTGTTTATTAATTATCTGTGCAAACATATCTTTCGGTCGGTGCTGTCTGATGCTCAATGGATAGTGTCAAAATTCTATCACTGGGTATAAGACAGTTCTAACTGGGAGTCATTCTCATCGAAGCAAACGAAAAGATTTCAAATGCCTTTAACAGGAGTTAAACTGTCAACGAACAAACGTAATCATTCTAAATTTTTTTTATTGTATCTATTATTCACAGCGAGGTAATCATTGACCAATCTATGTTAAACTAATAATTGTATCTGTGATGGTGGTCACTCGCTCAGGAGGCATGCTCTTGTAATCTGTCACTGGGTTCGTGACTACTGTCGCTGATAACAGTATAAATGAAGACAGACTATGAAAAATAATAACATCTGTGACCGTTATCATAACCTCTGTAGACACGATTCAATGACATATAACAATATAAAATTTTCAATATAATAAAACATTTTATGTGTGTGCGTTTGTGTGTGTGTGCGCGTGTGCGTGCGTGTGTGTGTGAGTGTATGCACTATAATATATATTTAAATTAATTACACGTATTCATTACCGTCAAACAATATTCATTATTGTTTTGTTACGGATTGAAGGGTGACTGAGCCTGTGTAACTACAGGCAAAGACACAATACCTTAGTTCCCAAGTTATCTGTTTGTGTGTTTTGTACATGTCCCGTCATGGCCCGTGTGCCGGTCCCCCTATCTATTTCATATAAAAAAAAAACCAATAAGACGCAGTGTTCACTAGCTCGTTAGACATTCATTATCTGTTACTTTTGTTTGTTTGTTTGTTTGTGATTGCTGCTACTGGAGATAAATTGTATCGTCGACACGAAAATAAAAAGAATAAATATTAGTATCGTTAATGCAACAATTTCTATTGATCCCGTTGTGTTTATATTATAATATTAATCAAATAACGCATTTAAACTTGGAAACTAAGATATATCCCTTCTGCCTGTGGTGTGGACTCATCTTTCAAACCGAAACACATGACTTAGCATTTCCGTTCGAAGGTATAATATATAATGGTACCTGTATGATGGTACGTAACAGTGCAAGATATTTGTCTTTCCGTGGTGGTGGTCAGTAGCTCAAAAAAGCCGTGATGGCCCAGTGGTAAGAACGCGTGAATCTTAACCGATGATCGTGAGTTCAAACCCGGGCAAGCACCACTGAATTTTCATGTGGTTAATTTGTGATTATAATTCATCTCGTGCTTTACGGTGAAGGAAAACATCGTGAGGAAACCTGCATGTGTCTAATTTCACTGAAATTCTGCCACATGTGTATTCCACCAACCCGCATTGGAGCAGCGTGGTGGAATAAGCTCCAAACCTTCTCCTCAAAATGAGGAGAGGAGGCCTTTAGCCCAGCAGTGGGACATTCACAGGCTGTTTCGGTCAGTAGCTCAGTAGACAGTTTATTGTTTGTCACTGGATTAGTTATATATATATATATAGTAATAAGTATATAAAGAAAATAAGAAAAAAATTAAGGAAATATAGATTTTTAAGTTTTTAATTGTTACTTGTTGCAGGACCGCTATAAATAATAGACACTATTTTTTTTTTTTTGTTGTGTTGTATGCATCTCAAACAGTAATATAACGTAAGCTATTTTTCGTTACTTTTTATAAATTAAATATATAATAATGAAGTATTGCAGAAGGAAATATATTCTTTCGTAACCGTTTTCACTAACTCGGTCGACATATTTTTTTTTTATCTGTCACTGGGTGAGTGATCGCCATTACTGAAGATTAAATCTCTACAAAATTCGTCTCCATTTCGAACAGAGCTAAAATTACTAATGACTAAATACCGATCGCTCATTGGTCGCCTATCGCGTCATCGCTATTGACCAATGACGTTCGAGATTGAAGTCGAAATAGATACTCATTGCTTTGTTTTGGGAATATTTTTTAAGCCATATCGAACACACCAAGCTGTTGAACGATACGCCTAGTTTTAAAGTTTAAGTTTTTCGTATATTTATATACAAGGTTAGCTCAACACTCACGCGGTCGTCATAGACATATATACATATAATTTGTAAGTATATAATTATAATTGTACCTATTTCTACTAAATCGAGTTGTTTATATTATATACAATCTAATTTATTAAAAAAAAATTTCTGATCTTGATATTCTTTCGTGTTTTATATCATTTTTTGGCATATATATTTATATATGTCAAGAAGGAGAAATCTCAGGAGATGTACCAAGTGAGTATTTCCACCAAGAAAAAATTGTGATGCTGCCCGGAAATGAAAAAGCAAAAACACATACTATCAAGCTGTTATATGATATTAAGACACAGCAAAGGCACAGACGACACGTCTGTGGATACAAGAGAACAACAAATGTGGTTGCCTGGAGAGAGAGAGAGAGAGAGAGAGAGAGAGAGAGAGAGAGAGAGAGAGAGAGAGAGAGAGAGAGAGAGAGAGAGAGAGAGGTGGCTATGTAGCGATAAGGTCGCCAAAACTGTATGCTACTTTTATTTAGGCTGTATTCATGTTTTATATTTTTTTTCTCTTTGTGTACAATAAAGTATAAAGTAACAAATGTAACATTTCTCAATTTTCTTTCTTTACTGGTGGTAGAGCTTTGTGCAAGCTCGTCTGGGTAGGTACCACCCATTCATCAGATATTCTACCGCATAACAGCAGTACTCGGTATTGTTGTGTTCCAGTTTGAAGGGTGAGTGAGCCAGTGTAATTACAGGCACAAGGGACATAACATCTTAGTTCCCAAGATTGGTGGCGTAGTGGTGATGTAAGCGTGGTCAACATTTCTTACAATGCCAATGTCTATGGGCGTTGGGGACCACTTACTATCAGGTGACCCATATGCTCGTCAGCTTTCCTATTCTACAAAAAAATAATCTACCACACAACAGTGCGAGCATTTTCCGTGACCACATCTTCACAGTGTCAGTAGTCACACGCTCAGCGGATGTTTCAAATCATCACTGGGTTTGTGATTACTGCCAATGCGAAGAAAACAATTCGAAAACTATAAGAAGAAAAAAACTCCTGACGAAGAGAAAAGTAAAGTAGCAGCCTGTGAATGTCCAACTCCTGGGCTAAGGCCTCCTCTTCCGTTTTGAGGATATTAGAAGGTATGGAGCTCGCCTGTGTCAGTTATCACACGCTCAGCGGATGTTTTAATCCATCACTGGGTTTGTGATTACCGTCGCTGGTAAGACGACGCAACCAGCATCTTGCTCCCGGATCTACTGGCGCCCATCAATTTTCCAGGTGGTGAAATCAACGTGAACCCAAGCATCAACGTTTAAACATACAAAAATTAATTACTCTATGTAAACGAAATTCTTCGTGTTTTACAGGGGGTATTTTCCGCAGGCCTTGTTGTTGAAATATATCGGACGCCAGTGTCGGTTTTCACACGCCCAGAGGATGTACCAAGTCATCACTGGGTCTGTGATTACTGCTACTGGTGATCGGTCATCAGTGAAGAGAACAGCGACCGGAGATTTAGTTCAACCGAATACCTTTCTATATCAGTGACCGCTTGCTCTGTAGACGTTTTGTCAATCTGTCACTGGGCAAGAGATGCACTGTTATGGGGATCATTTTAAACTTTTTTTTTTATAATGCCATCTCTTTCTTATATATGATGTCAGAAACGATAGCAAATATTTCAGTTTTATATATATATATATGATGAGTGGGTGGTACCTACCGCGACGAGCTTGCACAAAGCTCTACCACCAGTAGTTTAGTGCTGTTAAGTTCGTGTAAAATATTTCTCATGTAATTTTTGTATGTATGTATGTTTCTTATCAAAGATAACACTTTAAAATATAATTTAATGATACATGAGTCAATAATATCCCGTGAATGTTCCTCTGCTGGGCAAAGGCCTGCCTACCTCTCCCTTTTTAAGGGGAAAGCTTTGGAGCTTATTCCACCACGCTGCTCCAATGCGAGTTAGTGGAATACACATGCGGCAGAATTTCAGTGAAATAAGACACACGCAGGTTTCCTCACTATGTTTTCCTTCACCGTCGAGCACGAGATGAATTATAAATACAATTATTTTACGACAATTATACATGCAATAACTTTGAGCGCGATTTATCCATACAAAATCAAATTAAACCAAATGTTTAAATCTCCTCCCCCCCCCCTCGTATCCCAACCAGGGAGTATAAGCGCGACATCAGCATCTGTTACATGATCAACGAGACAGACAGAGACAGACATACCTTGTTTGTAAGACATTCATTGAAGTCCTTCTTCATAACCGAGACGGAAACTCTGTCCTGTGGTCGTTTCGGACCGCTGACTGACGTCACGACCGTTGACAGATCGAGTTCCACCACCTGAAAGGTAAGAACGAAATAATAGAATGAAAAAAAAAAATAATAAAAAGGGGCGGAGCTAAACATCGCTCGTCAATTTGGCTTAATGTACGTTGATTCGACTCATATTTTTATAATAATAATAACAATCATTTATTTGCATGAAACAGATGTCATGATGTCTTTATAAGTCTCTAATACATTTCGCCCGCGATAGGCACGCAAATATATTTGTTAACAAGTAATCATTTGTTAATAAAATAAAGTTTTTGTAAACGCTAATATTTCTAACTTAAAAAAAATATATATTATCCAAAATTTTCCATTTACTAAAGTTTAATGTATCATCAAATTATGATCTTTTTTATTTCGATTTGTTTAGTAATATAATGCATTTGCTCGTTAAATCAAATCATCTTTAATGGATCCTTCATCTGATTCATTCGAAATATTTTTTTTCGTTTTGTGCTCGCTCAACCAAAAAGGAAAAGGGTCAAATGTCAGTGCCTTGGATCTTGGGCCGCTTGGATTCATTCGTGAGATGACGTCACGCGTACTATCTTGTGCAATGTATATAATATTATATATGTATACAATGTGTGCTTTGTTATGTGTATGTGTGTGTGTGACTGGAGTGTTTTTTTTTATAGAATAGGAAGATGGACGAGCATATGGGCCACCTGATGGTAAGTGGTCACCAAACGCCCTTAGACATTGGCATTGTAAGAAATGTCAACCATCGCTTATAGCCAATGCGCCACCAACCTTGGGAACTAAGATTTTATGTCCCTTGTGCCTGTAATTACACTGGCTCACTCACCCTTCAGACCGGAACACAACAATATCAAGTATTGCTGTTTTGCGGTAGAATATCTGATGAGTGGGTGGTACCTACCCAGACGAGCTTGCACAAAGCCCTACCACCAGTGAAAGTTGTGGCTTGGCAACACAATCGAGTAATCGATACAAACCTCCGAGAACACGGGGTCCTGCGCCGGGTCACTGTAATCTCTAAACTGCTTCGTAGCTTTCAGATACGCTTCGATAATTTTTATCTTTTCCGCCGAACGATCTGTTATCAAAAAAAAAATAGATTATAAACTCGTATGAATAGAATTTCAATCAATCATATGTTAAGAGTTGTGTATTTTCCTGATAGGTATGTGTGTGTATGTATATATATGACGGAGGATGAGCCTCAGCGTCATCAGTACGGTCCATAATTTCTAAATGCTAATTTGCGGGCGTCGATAGGTAATGTTGGAGCAACAAAACACAGTAGATAAATGAATTCGTTTTTAATGTTAACGCCCGTCGGTTCCAATATTCGACCGCACTGGCCGGCTGCTGCACAAGAAGTGTCGTATGCGCCGCTCAGCCGGTGAATCATTGACTCCGTCGAGCGCCGACAGATGACGCTAGCGTTCCAAAGATGATACGATTGCGACATATATATATATATATGTTTGTGTATATGTGTGTGTATATGTATATATTATTCATATATTCTTTGTTGTTGTTATATTTGTATGTATGTATATTTTCGACTATTAATTACCGCCTTCACGAATTTCCGCTTAGCCTAAAGTTTCGCCTTTTGTCATACTACTCAATGTGGTGGTCAAAAAGTTTTAAAATAAATAAATAAATGTTGGTGTCTTCAAATCCAGAGTAAACAGGTTTCTTATAAGCAAGCGTGCTACATCTTAGACCGTGTGGATGCTTAACATCAGGCAAGTCGACGGTCAAACGCTGGCCTATTAATTGTAAAAAAAAAAATTGTCGTTACTCCTCTTGTCGTTGTGTTAATGCGTGAAATGGAACGTAATTTCTTATGATTTGATTTTGACGTATGACACTTCTCGCGTGGACCGCTGTGACTTGTGTACTTGTATGTTAGCCTTCTCCTATCATCCATCTCTTGGATTATGTTCAAGCGTGTATGAAGACCAAGGGAGAACTCAAGACAAGTTACTTCACGAGTGCGAGCCCAGATTTCGAGGTAACACCATTCTGTTCACCCTAATACACTATCGTGAGTACAGCTTGGAATAGACAATTTTTTTTCAGCCTTTTGCCGTCCACTGCTGGACGAAAGGCTCCCCCATAGAACACTAACCATCCCGATCTTGGGCAGTCCGCATCCATCTCGTACTAATAGACTATACATAAATGCATATATATAAAGCACAGATTAAAAATCAAACCCTGTACAGTTTCCATATAAATTCTTTCTTTATAAAAATCTTAAGTAGATAAGTTTAATAACTCACTCGTCTGACTCAAATACTGCAACGATCGTTCGTCGACCGGGAAGTGCGCGACCGTCGCACCGAACTCCGGACACATGTTGGCGACCGTCGCTCGATCCGCTATGCTGAGAGCCGTCACGCCAGGACCGAAGAACTCGACGAATTTACCGACGACGCCCAACGATCGGAGATGCTGAAAAACACATTTTACAATCATGGACTAAATTCGGTCCACGTGAAAACTGCATTTGATTTATATTTATTTATTTACCGATACAAAAAAAGTAAAAATATAACAGTGCATAGTAACACTAGAGAAACTATGAAAGATAATTTTAAGTGAATTTTCATCTCTTGTTTTTTTATTTTATAGAATAGGAAGGCGGACGAGCATATGGGCCACCGGATGGTAAGTGGTCACCAAACGCCCTTAGACATTGGCATTGTAAGAAATGTCAACCATCGCTTACATAGCCAATGCGCCACCAACCATGGAAACAAAGATTTTATGTCCCTTGTGCCTGTAATTACACTGGCTCACTCACCCTTCAAACCGGAACACAACAATATCAAGTACTGCTGTTTTGCGGTAGGATATCTGATGAGTGGGTGCTACCCAGACGAGCTTGCACAAAGCCCTACCCTGGTGGTAAAATATAGGATATACATCTATACTAATTGATATATAGATACTCAAGTTTTATCAAAGTCAGTTCAGTGTTTTAACTGTAACTTTCTACGGTGAGTATGAAACGAGCTTAAATCCCAAGGACTGACTATTTTCACCTAATAAACGAACGAGCGCCCCCCCCCCCTCCCCCCCACCAAGTCGCAAGCGAACATGAGTAGAATAAAATTGAATTGATTTTAAATAATTAAATTTAATAAACGAACAATAACCGGTATTATTACTAGTAATCAATAAATTTTAAAGTATTACACTTATGACTCTAAGCCTCAAACTCTCCTCAAAAAGGGAGAGGAGGCCTTAGCCCAGCAGTGGGACATTCACAGGCTGTTACTGTACACTCATGACTTTTTAATAGTCAAGTAAAACTATTATCACATATTATCGATTCGAAAAAAAAACCCCAAACTTAAGTAGAACCGACAAAAGATGCGCGTCGCAATTTTTTTTATTTATATGATTCTAAACTAATATTACAAATGAAAAAGTTATTCTGTCTATCTAGTATGCGTTTACGGACAAACCACTGAAGCGATTTTGATGAAATTTAGTATGAAGCAAGTTTTAACCCCAAGGAAGTATATAGGGTAGTTTATTATACATAATACCCGATCAGACCCATCCCTTTATTGTGATGGTCGCTTGTTTCAAATCTTTTTACGCGGTACTGTATTAACTGTATCATTACTAAATATTAAAATTATTCTATTCCAAATATTAAAATATAATGGGCTAATTTCAGTCCATGGATGGACCAAATTCGGTCCATGGACCGATTATAGCCTGTTAACTACAAAATCGAGTAGCTACCTTAGTAATAGTCAGCACGAGGTCCGTCGACGTCACCAGCGGGTTCAACGCTCCCACGAGCTTGTAACCTACCACCTTCGGTAGCAGCATACTAATCGCTTGTCCGAGCATGACTGCCTCTGCTTCGATGCCTGCAAACAAATGTTATTTTTCAAGGGACAAGTTTGATTTGTTTGTTTATATCAAATTGTTGATTCAGTTCCGATAGCAATACATTTTTATCGATAGCATGACCTGATCCTGACCAGGATTGACTCCAAGCAAATAGATCAACAGTCAAACGCGGCGGGGGCGGAACTTTGTTTTATAATACGTAGTGATATCAGAATATATTTTATAGGTGGTAGGGCTTTGTGCAAGCCCGTCTGGGTAGGTACCATCCACTTATCAGATATTCTACCGCCAAATAGCATTATTTAGTATTGTTGTGTTCCGGTTTAAAGGATGAGTGAGCCAGTGTAACTACAGGCACGAGACACATGACATCTTCGTTCCCAAGGTTGGTGGTGCATTGGTGATGTAAGGAATGTTTAATAATTCTTACATCGCCAATGTCTATGGGTAGTGGTGACCACTTAACGTTAGGTGGCCCATTTGCCCATCTACCTATGATATATATAACAAACATACAAACCCAAGTTTTCACATAATTACAATAATTTATAACACAGCAAAATTAAATCTAAAATAATAGTACGAGACCATAATTAAGTGAAAATATCAAATATTTCGTATTTAAAGGAAGCAACGGTATCTCACCACCAACACCCCATCCCACCACGCCGAGGCCGTTGATCATGGTGGTATGACTGTCGGTTCCCACCACCGAGTCCGGGTAAAGGAGATCTCCGGTGAAAACTACGCGAGCTAAGTACTCCAAATTAACCTGGAAATTAAAAAAAAAATTATGCTTTTATTTTCTATTATGTAATCTTAATAATTGTCATTTTTCCACGACGCCACGATATTTTCATACTTATATAATGTTTTGTTTATATATAACATTTTTGAACTATTTATTTTGAAGATATCATGTTTTCAAGTTTTATTCTAAATTGAAACTAACCGGAAATGCCTTTTAAGGCACACACGTACGCAAATGCGTGTACTTTGCGTGCGTGTGTCTTTTTATATAAAATATGCAATGCAAATGGTATTGGTACCATCTGATGTTAGGTGACCACCGCACAAAGACATTGGCATTAACAATAGTATTAACCATTTCTTACATCATCCATGTGCCAATGACCTTGGGGATCAAGGCCGTTATGTCCCTTGTGCCTCTAGTTAGCCCCGGGCTCACTCTTTTTTTTTTTTTTTTTATATCGCCGGGAGGGCAAATGACTCTACTCCACCTGATGGTAAGTGGTAGTAGAGTCCAAACGCGACGACGGCCAGTACAGACGGGAAAAACGTTCTGCACTAGCCGCCTTCGCCTTGCCGGCCCGCAAGATGCCTCTTCACGCCTCGTTTGAAGGAACCCGGGTTGTAAGAGGAGGGGAATACGTGAGCTGGTAAGGAATTCCATTTTTTGGAAGTGCGACAAAGAAAGGAGTTGCCAAATTTCTTTGTTCGCGATGGAATTGATGTCACAGTTAGGCGGTCACTCACCTATCAAACCGGCATACGCCAACACTGAGTACTGCTTTTTGGTACTAGTATACGTGAAGAGTACCTACCTAAGCCCTTGCACAAAACTCTTACAAAGTAATATATTTTCGTGTGCGTGTTTGTGAGTGTAGTAGTGCGTGCAATACTGTCGCTTATTGCGTTGCGTTTTTGAAAAATCGACTTTAATATTGAGGTTACAACATACCTGATGGACTATTCCAGAACCAGGAGGAACGATCAGCATATTGTCAAACGCCTGAGCACCCCACTGTGATAAACAAATATTACATAGAAACATTTCGACAAGCCGACGCAAACGAAGACAAATCCATATTCGAAAAGGCTCTTATTTACTTTGAATCACCACGTTAGAGGCCAAACGGGTGTTGCCAGTTCATTGCGTCATTGTGACGTTTTGATTTCAACGCATTGAGTGGCACACGAGCGTTGTACTATCACAACGAAACGCCTACTACGGTACTCCTCCTCAATACTACATACAATATTACGCTGCTCTCCGTTGCCAGAGCGGCTTCCCCCGCTTCGTCTCCCTAGTCTCTTTATCATTACAATTGCGTAACGCATAAGAGTAAGCACCACTGAATTTTCATGTGCTTAATTTGTGATTATAATTCATCTCGAGCTTGACGGTGAAGGAAAACATCGTCAGGAAACCTGATGTGGCAGAATTTCGGTTTCCTATACACATGTGGCAGGATTTCATTGAAATTCTGCCACATGTGTATTCTACCAACCCGCTCTCCCGCTATGGTGGAATAAGCTCTAAACCTTCTTCTCAAAAGGGAGAGGAGGCCTTAGCCCAGCAGTGGGACATTAACAGGCTGTTATTGTAACGGATAAGGAGACAAGGGGAAGTAAAAATATCCATGGTACACCATAGATATTTATATAAAATCAATAAATATCGTCAAAAACATGATATTATATGCGTCGGATGTGACGCGTTGAAACGCACGCGCATTGTACGTAATTTATTATATCATCAGCCGCAAGCGGTTAGTCAATTAAATGAAAACATCACATTACCTTAAGAAACTGAAATCTCTCTTGGTTCCTCTCGAATTCCAACTCTTGATTCTTGTTCAGGGCGTCAGGTCTGCGAACAAATGACAATAAATTATTACCAGTATACAAAATCCTTTAAAATCCTAATTTATTTATTTTTTTAATGGCAACATTAAAGCTCTTAAATAGCTAACAATATTATGTAATATTATATTTTGTCAGAGCTCCTTGTTCTCGACATCTTATGACACCTATACACTAGCATTCGAGTTTCTCTGTATTTATTTTTTATTTGGTGATATTATATTTGTATGTTCATATATTTCTGCTTAGCCTAAAGGCGGCAGAGAATGCCTGGTGGTAGAGCTTTGTGCGAGCTCGTCTGTGTAGGTATCTCCCATTCAACAGATATTCTACCGCAAAACAGCAGTACTTGGTATTGTTGTTCCGGTTTGAAGGGCGAGTCAGCCAGTGTAATTACAGGCACAAGGGACATAACATCTCAAGTGGCGTAGTGGTGATGTAAGCGGTGGTTAACATTTCTTACACTGCCAATGTCTATGGGCGTTGGTGACCACTTACCATCAAGTGACCCACATGCTCGTCTGCCTTCCTATGCTAAAAAAAAAGGTATTAAGCCTTTTGCTCCAACTACACATTGTGGTGGTCTAAAAAGTTTTAAATAAATAACTTACGATCTCGCAAAATCCACTTGCACCGAATGATCAATGACCAAATCCGCGGGACAAATCGGGTTGATTTTATCGGGATTACCACCGAGCTCGCGGACCGCGTCCCGCATAGCTGCAAAGTCCACGACCGCCGGTACACCGGTAAGATCCTAGGTAACGGAATTTAGAATATACATTTGAGGAATTATAAAACATTTAGCGGCGTCTCGTGGGTAAGACCGGCTCGTATACCGTGACGGCAAACGTCATGATGCTCTCTTATGACGTCATGCCTCTCTCCGCCGCCATATACTATATTGCTATATATTATTATAATAATCAGATATTTCCTTATGTAACGAAGAATTTTATTTTTTTTTTCTTTACATTTATTCAACTTTTTTTACCGTCACGGCAAACGACACGAACTCAGTAGCGCCGATAGATGCTTAACATAAAAAATAAATGAAATTTGTTTTTTTTTTTTTTTAGTTTTAGTTTATTCTTGTATTATATTTTATGTGTATAAATAAAACTTAGAAGTCGAGATGGCCCAGTGGTAAGAACGCGTGAATCTTAACCGATGAACGTGGGTTCAAACCCGGGCAAGCACCTCTGAATTTTCATGTGCTTAATTTCTGTTTATAATTCATCTCGTGCTTTTCTGTGAAGGAAAAAATCGTGAGGAAACCTGCATGTGTCTAATTTCATCGAAATTCTGCCACATGTGTATTCCACCAACCCGCATTGGAGCAGCGTGGTGGAATAAGCTCTAAACCTTCTCCTCAAAATGAGGAGAGGAGGCCTTAGCCCAGCAGTGGGACATTTACAGGTTGTTACTTACTTTTTAAATAAAACTTAATTAACAATTTTAAGATTACTTATTGACTATGATAAAAATATATAACAATAAAATTTATTTCCTTTAATTTATTAGATGATACACATATTAAAATATATATATATATATATGTATATATGTACGTGTGTTTGTCACCTAACTCCTCCTAAGCGGCTAGATCTATTTGGATGAAATTTGTGTGTGATGGCTTGAAAACACAATTGCACCCGTTGACTCTGCTGTCGGTACGTCACCGAATGAAAAAAATGTATGTATGGCAGGACGACATCTGCTCGGTCCGCTAGTCATATTATGACGGTTGAAATCTTAGACTTATTTCGGCGTAGCTCTCATTTGTGTCTGATGTGTAATGGGGTCATATGGACACCTACCTGAAGGATAACCCTCGCCGGTTTAAAAGCTATCTCGACACCGTTCTCAGAATTCTGGTTCGTCTCCCAGTCGAGCACATTCTTGACATCCTTCTCCAAGACTTGGAAGTTGTCGCAGTTTCGGATGCACGACTCGACGAGTACACGGATGCTGTACGGCAGGCGATCTGGAAAGAACCTCGATGATAATCTGATCTTTTTTTATGTAAGAGGTGGGGGGCAAACGGAAAGTGACTATCAACACCCATAGACACCTGCAACAGCAGAGGGCTTGCAGGTGCGTAGCCGTCTTTTAAGGAATGAGTAGGCTTCAAGGTTTCTATATCATATTGTTTCAGAAAAGTGACCGGCGAAAATTGGAAAGAGTGGTTGTGTGAGGTGAATGCCTTGAGAATTGTGTTGTTGTGGATTTCACGGCTGCCAAGAGAATCTTGTTCCAGTATATGCTCACAGATGCAGTCTCTATTCAATCACTTTCATAATCCACTTAAATTCCATGACATATTCTTTACAGCAACACTATCTATCTCTATATAACTGCCTCCTTGGTCAAGTGGCTTGATATAAGGCCGGAGGACCTGGGTTCAATTCCCAGGTCGGGTACTGTCCCGAAAAGAAAAGTTATTGGGTTTTTCTGTTAGAAAATTCTCAATAGCAGCCCGGCATCTGGAATTTGGAAGTGTGTTCACTCCCATGCCTCGGAAAGCACGTAAAATCGTTGGTCCTGCGCCTGGACTCTTTCCAGTCGTGTCGGATTGCCGTCCCATCGGATTATGAGAGTCAAGGAATAGAGAGTGCACCTGTGTTTACGCACACACTTGTGCACTATAATATCTCCTGCGCAGTTGGCTAATCTCTCTTGAGATTAGCCGCCGTGGCCAAATCAGTCTGGACATTATTATCTAACGTTAGTACCGATTTGTTCTATTTTTAAACGTAATTGAGCCAGTGTAACTACAATACGGGACATAACATCGTCTTTATAAGGATACATTTAGCCTTTACCAATCACAGGGCGAGTAAAGACAAACAAACAACATTGACCTTGAATTGACGCGATTTCATTGGTCGATATCTCAAATAATTTATGGCATACTCAAAATGGACTCGTCACAAAATACGTTTTGAATATCAGTTGATATCGAACCTTTGGAAGTAAAATTAATGTGTATATAAGTAGTTAAATGGTATAGTGTTGTATTATATATAGAGATATATTAATCATAATAATAATAATAATATCCTGGGACATGATTCACACGCGGCCATCTGATCCCAAGCTAAGCAGAGCTTGTGCTATGGAAACCAGGCAACTGATATACTACATATACTACTTTTCCTTTGTAAATACATACTTATATAGATAATTACACCCAGACTCAGAACAAACAGACATGTTCATGCACACAAAGGTCTGTCCTGGGTGGGAATCGCACCCACAACCTTCGGCGTGAAAGACCGACTACCAACCACGCCGACCGGCTCGTCAATTAGTCGGGAACTGTTTGTAGTGTACACAGCAGAGTTATAAGCAAAACGCCTGGGTTATATAAATATAAGGTTTGTTTATCTTTACTCCTTCGATTGGAATAGGGCACAGCATGTTTTTTCTAGTAAGCAATTGGTACAATTACTGGTGGTAGGGCTTTGTGCAAGCTCGTCTGGGTAGATACCACCCACTCATCAGATATTCTACCGCAAAACAGCAATACTTGATATTGTTGTGTTCCGGTGTGAAGGGTGAGTGAGCCAGTGTATTTACAGGCACAAGGGACATAAAATCTTAGTTCCCAAGGTTGGTGGCGCATTGGCTATAAGCGATGGTTGACATTTCTTACAATGCCAATGTCTAAGGGTGTTTGGTGACCACTTACCATCAGGTGGCCCATATGCTCGTCCACCTTCCTATTCTATAAAAAAAAAACAATATCTCACCGTACTTATCTCCGAGCTGCGACAGGTCATAGTACTTGTATTTCTTTCCTTCCAAGTCCAATGACTTCAGTAACTTGTTGAAAGGATTGTTCGACGCTGAAATTATAAAGGCAAATCATTGTTAAACGTCGACAATAACGGCTTTATGTCTTAAGCGATACGGTTGTTTTTTGTTTGTATGTAAGTTTTGCTCGGTGGTATGTTATGCTATTCTAACCTTCTCCTCAAAAGGGAGAGGAGGCCTTAGCCCAGCAGTGGGACATTAACAGGCTGTTACTATGTTATGCTATGTAATAAAATCTTATTTAATAATTGGGTGGCTCGTATTGTCGGTTACATATTTGGGCTCAAGTGCTATCAATAAAAAAAATGTTATAAGAGTAAAAGACCAGTAGACAATGAAATTTTAAAAAATTACGAGTGAAAAGAAGACGCGCGCTAATTTCTAACCGCCATTTTGTTAGTAAAAAGAAAGGTAAAGTGATTAATTCATTATTGACGCGACTTGTGATTTGTTGAGTGTTCTTTTGAGTTATTCGGATTTTTAAGAGCAATTGAGTGTCTTATTAACATTAATTTGTATGATTTGGTGTTCTATTTTTAAAAATACCAAATCGTGGTTTTTAAAATCAGTTAAAATGAATGCTAAATATTGAATATCAACCACGGGGCGAACACAAATAAATATACTGAACTTATGTACATATGTATTAAACCTTGACACTATCTACGACGTCACTTGTTTCGATCAAATCAATACTTCCTATTTATGTATGAAAATTACATTACAGTCTAAATACATAAATGGCATAATGCAATGTTTCCGTAATTACATAACGTAAGAATGTCATTTAAAAAAAATGTACAGAATACTTTTGTTCTTATTACCAATTTTTTTTTTAAATTAAATTAAAATGACATATTGTCATGTCATGAAATATGGTTTGAGTTTTCAAGAGCCGAGATGGCCCAGTGGTAAGAACGCGTGAATCTTAACCGATGATCGTGGGTTCAAACCCGGGCAAGCACCACTGAATTTTCATGTGCTTAATTTGTGATGATAATTCATCTCGTGCTTTACGGTCAAGGAAAACATCGTGAGGAAGCCTTCATGTGTCTAATTTCACTGAAATTCTGCCGCATGTGTATTCCACCAACCCGCATTGGAGCAGCGTGGTGGAATAAGCTCCAAACCTTCTCCTTAAAGAGAGGAGAGGAGGCCTTTAGCCCAGCAGTGGGACATTCACAGGCTGTTACGGTTACGGTTCCAAAAACGTGACTGGCGATGTTGAGAAATAAACTTACTTAATATTATCACGCTAGACTCATTTCTCATTTTCATTAGTAAATTGCAGCGAAGCCGCGTCAGGTCTAGTGAGATTTAAAAAAAAAACGAAAGGTTTTGGGTGGGATCCGGTTTTAACGAAGTTTATGTCGCTATTTATCGTCTACTATTTAAGAGAGCTACACTTCGTCTGTATCCTTAGAAAATGCTTTTATTAATCATTCCGCCGCGCTGTTCTTGTGCAGGTGGTAGGGCTTTGTGCAAGCTCGTCTGGGTAGGTACCACCCACTCATCAGATAATCTACCGCAAAACAGCAATACTTGATATTGCTGTGTTCCGGTTTGAAGGGTGAGTGAGCCAGTGTAATTACAGGCACAAGGGACATAAAATCTTAGTTCCCAAGGTTGGTGGCGCATTGGCTATAAGCGATGGTTGACATTTCTTACAATGCCAATGTCTAAGGGCGTTTGGTGACCACTTACCATCAGGTGGCCCATATGCTCGTCCACCTTCCTATTCTATAAAAAAAAAAAAAAAAGGTTGATGGATAAACATTTTGCAATAAATCAATATAAATCAAACACAAATTAAGTTCACAAAAACAAAGTGATGCTTAGATTGCCAATATTGAAACCGAGACCTTTGTGTATGGTTAACTTGTTCTATCCACTTCACCATTGATATTCACTAACGACTAATATGTCATTATGTCTATATATGTAGTATATGTGGTTATATATATGTATAAGAAGTATATTTTGCATTTTAGGTGATTTTTAATTTTAATCACTGATGATTTTTAATCTTTAATCACTGATGATTTTTAATTTTTAATCACATCCATGACTAAGCAAATATAGTGATATCTGAAATATGTATAACCGTAACCGTAACAGCCTGTGAATGTCCCACTGCTGGGCTAAAGCCCTCCTCTCCTCTTTTTAAGGAGAAGGTTTGGAGCTTATTCCACCACGCTGCTCCAATGCGGGTTGGTAGTAAATATGTATAAACAAGGCCGAATTCTAATATACAATATATATAAAATACTTATCATATTTACAAATTGCCGATAAAATCGAAAACCTTTCGGTAACAATGACTTGACGAAAGCTAATAAATGGACACTGGACAGCTAATTAACTAATAAATGTACGAAAATGAGTTTCACTTTGAGAAAACACTTTGACAATCGATCATCTTGAAATTATGCATACTCGTTTTCACTGTCACTGAAACGCGCATGAATAGTGCTCACCATGAAGGATGAATGTTTAAAAAAAAAAACAAATAACAATTTGACATTGACCAATTCGGTAAATATAAAACATTAAAAAAAAAAAAATTATTTTGTACGTTTTAAATTTGAGATCTTTTTCTAAATTCAAATTACGGGCGCGAAAATACAAGTGAGAAGTAGTAGTAGTTTTTTAATAATCCAGATTAAGAAGCAATGGACAAAATAAATTATGCTACTAGAAAAAAAATATATATCAAAAACTTTTTCGCGCAAAAGTGACACTTATGTATATTTGCATTAGTTCAAATTTAAATAAAGTGTTCCGGTTGGAAAGATAAGTGAGCCAGTGTAAGTACAGGCACAAGAGACATAACATCTTAGTGCCAAAGGTTGGTGGACAATATTTCTTACGACGTTAATATCTATGTGCGGTGGTGACCACTTACTATTAGCTGGCACATTTGCTCATCTGCCTTCCTATTTCGGCTCAAACTACTACAGACACTCCTTAGTATGGTACATTTATTTATACATATACATTCCTTAGTATGGTTCATGCACTTTATTTCCACTTCAATAATGTATGTGTACTAGTTTTGAAGCTATAAGCAAAAATGTACAAGATATTTTAATATGAAAGTTCTTATAAGCTGTTATTTTTCATGTACAAAACTTTCTTGATGGAAACATCATACTTTATACAAAAGGGGGCCTAAATGCCTGAAGGAATTTTCGGCCGGCCATTTATAACAATCACAAATACATCAAGACGATCCTATGAATATTAAGATAAATTGTAAATAAATTATACACATACGCATTACGTAAATATTCTTATATAATGGAATGATTATGAAACATTGAAACAAAATATACGATAATAAAATGAAGCTTACACAAAAATAATATATTAGAGTAAATAAAATGTATGTGTTCGTCTGTGACTTTAACTGGCTGTTTGAGTTAATATGGCTATTCGGGAGTTACCAAAAGTAAAACTAATTAAGATAAATTAAAACACATACATAACAAATAATTTGAATATGTATTTTACATCTGTAATTCAAATAGGCATTATCCGTAATCCATAACAGCCTGTGAATATCTTTTAGTGTTAGAATATTTACTGGTGGTAGAGCTTTGTGCAAGCTCGTCTAGGTAGGTACCACCCACTCATCAGATATTCTACCGCAAAACAGCAGTACTTGGTATTGTTGTGTTCCGGTTTGAAGGATGAGTGGGCCAGTGTAATCACAGGCACAAGGGACATAACATCTTAGTTCCCAAGGTTGGTGGCGCATTGGTGATGTAAGCGATGGTTAACATTTCTTACAATGCCAATGTCTAAGGGCGTTTGGTGACCACTTACCATCAGGTGGCCCATATGCTCGTCCGCCTTCCTATTCTATATAAAAAAAAATAAAAAAAAAAATCCACTGCTGGGCTAAAGGCCTCCTCTCCCTTTTTTTTTTTGAGGAGAAGTTTTGGAGCTTATTAGCACCATGCAATAGGTATTATGTAAGTTAAAATGGTAATTGAAAGGTTTTCATCAAACTGAATACCTCATCGGTAACACTGAAGAGTTGTTAGTAGCAATTAAAATAAACAACATATTAAGTTTTTTTTTCATGAATCTGAAGGAAACAACCAAAATTGTCTCATTACAAAAGTAACTATGTTAGATATTTTAATAATACTAACATATGTTAGTATAATTGAACCTTTGACATTAATAAATATTCCTATTGTTAAAAGGTTAGTTTAACCATTACGAAAACATTTTATCGTTCAATATATTATACACCATATAATTTAAGTAAAAAAAAGAACAGGGGTCAATAAACTATTTAAATAAAATGTCCCACTGCTTGGCTAAGGGCTTCTCACATTTTGACACGGTTTTTGAACAAGCCAGGACGAGTATATATTGTGGAAGAATTTCATCTGACACAGACAGAAATGTTTCAAGCACTAGAATGAATTATAATCACAAATCATGCACATTAAAATTTCAATGTTACTTGAACACGCAATCTCGGTTCAGAACTAATTAAACACAACATTTGTTACAAAATATATGTTAAGCACTGTTATCTCCATGTTCAAAACACTAAATTAATACTTTATAAGCAGTTTATAAGGAAAAATAACATTAAAATATGCATTTTTTTACATAAAAAAAAAATATTTAAAACAAATTCCTACTTACGGTGATTAACCTTGAAAGTTTTTTCGTTAGAATTGCTTAGAAATATAATTAATTAAACGCAAGATAAGTTCAAAGTTTAAAATAATGATTAGAATCTATAACTTAAACAGGAAGATAGAGAAAATATATCTGCGTGATTGCATTTTCTTATCTGATAAGAAATTAAGAATAAGACGAAGGAGTTAAAACGCACTATCCAAAGTTCTAAATATAAAAATTAAAAAAAAGAATACGCACCGGCCATGGTATCCAGTCAAAAAGTCACGTAGGACCTAGTGATTGAACTATCGAAAATTTATCGTAAATTAATGCGAAATAACTCAAATAACAGTACTACGATAGTCGAACAATCACTGTCATTCCGATTACTGTCTGACTGTTGACTGACACACAATTACAACGTTTAGAAAACAAGTCTTTTGTGAACGCACTAGCGTTTTTTTAACTACTTGTTTATTACGTCTGACAAACTACTGATATTTCAATATATAATAAATTAATGATATTAATTATTTAATGTTTGACTTATTGAAAATTTCCACTACATTTTACACATATAAATTAGCTATCGGATATTTTTTCTACTTTTTCCAATTAATGATAAACACTACAAACATCCATGTATGTCCTAAGTTTAAGGTCAAATAATGTTACTACGTTATTTTATTCGCCATCACAGTACATATTTACTATCAGTAATGCAACCGATTGAAGTATATTGTTTTAAGTTATTTAGTTTTCTTACGTAACAATCGCTTGGATATCGATGCAATACAAATTTTATATACCAATGATCGTCGTAAAAAACCCATGATTTTTAAAAAAACACCATGTCCAACTTACTTAGTTAACAAGTTACTGTAATGTTGTTATTTGAAACTTAGCACTAGTGAATTAAAAATAATTGTTTGATTTTTCGAAAAAAAAATGTACATGACAATTTAAGACCTAAAATTTTTTTTTACATAAATACTCTTTTTTGAAATTGCAAAATTTCATATAGCCCCATAACATACGAATGTGGATTAATATTTTAAAAAATCATTTAAAATTATAGTTTCTCAAATTAAAAAAATGTAGAATACTATTCTGCTTAATTTAGGTCTCCAATACCTAATAACGTTGTTATTGTGAGAAAAGCCCTAATATTTAAATAACAAACGCAGTTTGTTTTATACTATGGCATGATAAATAAAACAATATTACAGACACTTTTGAAAATAATTTAACGTAGATACTCTCCGTATATATAAATATAATTATAATATAACATACCGTGTGTATTGGTTCATTATTTTGTTCTAATTTCGTTTGTACTTTGTTGAAACTCAATTTTTTTTTTTGAACGAAAATAACATAATTATATAAAAAATGTAAAAAATAATATTTTTTCAAATGTTTAGATGAGAACTTTATTTAATATATGCATTATGTGATAATTATCTTATCATATTATTGTCCAATGACTTTGGAGTATGCGTATAATAAACATCACTACGAAAGTTGACAATCGATCGATTGACTTGACTTTTTTATTGACAAGCGAAGCCGAATAAAAATTAAAAAAAGTCCGTTGCTACTCGTTTTCTTGTTATTTTTTATTTATTAAACAAGCAGAATCCATAAAAATGTCGTTCGATTTGAACGCAATATGTACAGCTTTAAACGAACCAAATAGAACAGTGAGTGGAGTTGATTTTTCTGGAAGATCATTAAAATTGGACACTGAAAGCGATGGTACGTAAATATTGAAATGACACGTGAAATATCTTTAATATTTTGTGTCTACTGAATCCTACTATATTTATATCGTAAAATAACAATAATGTAATATATAATTCACAATTGTTTATTGATATTCTTTATTGTTTTATAACCTCATATTAACCGCCATTTCATACACAAGTTAGTGTGTTATATTGAATTTTATTTGCAAAATAAATAAAGGAGCTGTGTGCAATCTTTAAAAATTTGTGCATTCGTAGTTATTGATTGTTTAAACATTAAACACTTATTTTAATAGATTAAAAAATATAGCCTATATCTTTCTACGATCCACTAACTATGCAATATATTAATTGCTGTATTAAAGAAGAACAAACTAATTGCTCCAGTTTTTGTATGCTTATTGCTATTTCGTATGCTTTGCCTCTGTGGATAGTAGCGTTATATTATATAATCTGAAATATTTCTCAATAAAAGGGCGATTTAAAGTAAAAAGCTTCTTTCAAATACCAATATCAAATATAGAGAATAATGTATGCTAAGAAATTCTCATATACATTGTTATATATAGCTTCTTAATATTTTATTAAGCAATGTGATCATTTCAGCACAGCCAATTGTGAATGCAATCAATGCATGTCCAGATTTAGAATACTTGACACTCACAGGCAACACTCTTGGAGTAGAAGCTGCACAAGCCATTGCTAAGGCCTTGGCTCAACATCCCGAGTTAAAAACAGCAAGGTTTTCAGACATGTTTACTGGTAGAATGAAAACAGAAATACCTCCGGCTTTAGTAAGTAAATTAACTTTTTTTTTTTTATAGAATAGGAAGGCAGACGAGCATATGGGCCACCTGATGGTAAGTGGTCACCAAACGCCCTTAGACATTGGCATTGTAAGAAATGTCAACCATCGCTTACATAGCCAATGCGCCACCAACCTTGGGAACTAAGACTTTATGTCCCTTGTGCCTGTAATTACACTGGCTCACTCACCCTTCAAACCGGAACACAACAATATCAAGTATTGCTGTTTTGCGGTAGAATATCTGATGAGTGGGTGGTACCTACCCAGACGAGCTTGCACAAAGCCCTACCACCAGTAAAACTTGTTACATCTGATAGTGATAAAACGGTGACAAATAGTGATGAATTGCGATTCAAGGTGGAAATGGTGCATGCAGTCTTAACACAATTCCTCCTTGTCATGATTTGCACCATATTGTCAAATGTTGATAATTCTTCTGTATTTTGACAATTTAAGAAAGATATAAATTTAAGATAGTTAGCTAAACTACGCAGATATTATAGTCCATAAGTGTGTGCGCAAACACAGGTGCACTCTCTATTCCCTAACTCTCATAATCCGATGGGACGGCAATCCGACATGACCGGAAAGAGTTCAGGCGCAGGACCAACAGCTTTACGTGCTTTCCGAGGCACGGGAGTGAACACACTTCCAATTTCCAGACTCCGGGCTGCTACTGAGAATTTTCTGACAGAGAAACCCAATTACTTTTTATTGGCCCAACCTGGGAATCGAACCCAGGAGCTCCGAGTCTGCGGCCTTACATCTAGCCACTAGACCAACGAGGCGTCACCCATCTTAGATACAATACAAATATTAAATAATCTTTTTTATTTCAGAGTGCACTTGGTGATGGTATGATAGAAGCTGGTGCTCGTCTTTCAACTCTAGATTTAAGTGACAACGCCTTCGGACCCATCGGTGTTGAAGGTTTGGCAAAGTTGCTACAAAGTGATGTGTGTTCACAATTACAGGTGAGTTTTATTTTCATAGAACAGAACTATATTTTGGTTTTGCTCAAGTTAAATAAATGAAGACCCTTCATGAAACATTTATACTGTAAAGTAAAAATACCAGAAAAGGTCCAGTCGGCATGATTTTTTCCTTTAGCATAATGATATTTCAGCCACCTAAACCTTGCTCATAAATCACTCAGTCCATTGGTAGTCATTTTTGAGTTTGTTGCTTTTAGACAGACAAGCAAACGTGACGCAGCCTTTATAATATGTAGTAAAGTTAAAAAAAACTTGTGGGACCCGGGCAAAATAAATTTGGTAAAGTTTTAAATTAAAAGTTAGCGCTATCTAAATAACTAAAAATTTATGTTTGTTTGTTTGTTTTTTATTACTCCCTAAACCATTCATCCATTTGTAATAAACCTTTGGTGAGCTATAACCGTAATATATATATTAGAAAGCAAGAATTTTTGTTTGTATGTTTATCGTTTAATATAAACGTTCTATATACACCCATATTCAACCCGTGTGAACACTGCTAGCCGAGATAGGTAGCTTGTAGTATAAGAATTATATAACATTTTTTCAGGAGTTACGTCTGAACAATAATGGTTTAGGTATAACGGGAGGTCGGTTGCTGGCAAAGGCTTTGTCAGCGAATCCACGAAGTCTACGCGTATTTATAGCTGGACGAAATAGGTTGGAGAATGAAGGGGCGAAAGCGTTAGCTGGTGTTTTTCAGGTGAGATAACTCAAATTTATCTGTCTTGAAGAAGTTAAGAATTGTGTGTAACTCAAGTTTTTTTTAAAGCAAATTGGCAAAGGCTATATGGTGAAATGTTTACACCTTTTCCCTTAGACATAGGCTGTATCTGAATCATAACTGCTCATATTACATGTCCATAGTATAACGTAGTTTTGGCGTACGTTACATGGTTGCTTTGCTTTAAAATAAATATGACAAATTTATTTAAATTATAACCTAAAAACATTAGTTGTCATGTGTCAATTGACTTTGACAGGTGCAACTATAATTATGTTTATTTAACATTTGAAAAATACCGCTAAATTTGACGTCTCGTCATAATGCAAATTTTTATGCATTATGCATTTTCGAACTAATTTTAATTTATTATCTTCGAGATGCTCTTTGACATTTGTCTAAGACTTCACTTTCTTTCCGGTCATTGGGTCATAATGGTGACCTAAATTAGTTCTTGCAGTTTTTATAACTTTTATTTTTTGTAAACTCATAATATTGTTTAAAAGTACTGTTTTCATGAACAATATTCCACATTTTGGTTAAATTAATTATAATCCATATTGGATTGTTTAAATATTCGTGGATTTGATATTATCCTGGTAAGCTTCGTGGGAATAAAATTCGAATTGTATTCTTAAGAAACCTACTCTTGGAAGATTTATTTCAAAATGTATTCATGATATTCCTTGGGAAGACTTCAAGGAGGTTTAAACTTTAATTAAGTAACTTAAAGAACTGGACTATGGTATGTAATTTCTACATATAATTTTCGCCGCTGTAGTGGAACTGCGTGAGATTTATATAAACTTTGTAACTTTGTATTTAGTTTGGAAAATTATACTTTGATATTATTTATATTTAAAACATTAATTTTGAATTCATTTAAATAACTACTTATTGTTTTGTTAAACTTATTTTGTAAAATTTTACTTTGGCACTTGTTAAGAATTTAAAAAAAAAAAAAGAAAAGCAGTTATTATATGTAACTTAATTATATTAACTTTAAACGGATATAATCATCCTGGCGCCCGAGCATTTTGCATTTTGGAATTAATAATTTAGAAAATAGATTTAATATACATTTGGTAAATCGATATTGTAATAATATGGGTATTTATTCTGACTTCCGGAGCACTTCTTTAGAGGTTTGTTTTATTTCTATTTTTCCATCTTTACGGATTTTTAGTTTTATTTGCCTCTTTAGAACTTTAAATTTAACTTAACAATTTTACAACCCTACACCCGTATAAAAAAAAATTAATATTACAATAGTTTTTATTTCTATTGTACTTGTTTAACATTGGGTTACCCATTAAATTATGTGGAGATGAATTTATTAAAGAGGAATTGCTGAATTGCAAATCAACAAAAGTTCCAATATAATTTATTTCAATGGTCCTACCTTGGGTATGTCCTCAGGACATTGGGAACAGAGACTTTATAATTGTGGTTTTTTTCCAGTCGATGGGAACACTGGAAGAGATATCGATGCCGCAGAACGGTATCTACCACGTGGGGATTTCCGCGCTGTCGGAGGCGCTGAAGCACAACCCTCGTCTGGCGCGCCTCAACCTCAACGACAACACCATCGGCCCGCGCGGGGCCGGCGCACTGGCTGCCGCGCTGCCGAGGTACCAACCAGTTCTTATTCATGGCAGCCCGTCTGCTAAGACCACCCAATCAAAATGAAAATATTTTTATTCAAATAGACATTTACAAGTACATATGAATTGTCAAGCGCTACCACCGGTTTTGAATGCAGATTCTCCCAAGAATAACTAGCAAGAACCTCATTAGTTACTCTTTTTTTTTTTATAAAAACAAATTTGTATAAATTACATGCACTTAGTTCCTGCACGAGATCCAGCAATCATTCAATCCTCGCATTCATGTCAGACATATATTCACTAACAGAGTACTACTCTTACTTTATTTACTAATAAGATTATATTATATACATGCATGAAAAAGTATGGACAAATCACAATATTTAAATGGTTGTGTTCAGTTTTGAAGTATAAGTGTGTGAGTGTAACATACACATGAGACATAGCATCCCAGACCCCAAGGTTGATGGTGCTTTGGCTATAAGGATTGTACGGTACCAATGTCTATAGGTGGTGGGGACTACTTTATAAGAAATGGGCAATTATTTCCAAATCTGCCTAACATTGGAAAAAAAAAAGATAACTTGCTGTAGATGGTCTATTTAATCAATTTAATTGTATATTGTTATAATTACAGATTAAAAAATCTGAAATCGATCAACTTTGGGGATTGTCTGCTGAAAAGTTCAGGCGCTCGTGCGCTGGCTCAAGGTCTCAAAGATAACTCTGTTTTATTAGAGGTAAGATGTATAATATACATTAAAATTAAAAATGTTATTCAATTGACCGAAAGAATTAACAGACAGCACAAATTATAGTAAAAAAATGCCGCTACCGAAAAAAAAAATAGTCCCTGACAGCTATGTGCATATAGCCGAGATGGCCCAGTGGTAAGAACGCGTGAATCTTAACCGATGATCGTGGGTTCAAGCCCGGGCAAGCACCACTGACTTTTCATGTGCTTAATTTGTAATTATAATTCATCTCGTGCTTTACGGTGAAGGAAAACATCGTGAGGAAACCTGCATGTGCCTAATTTCATTGAAATTCTGCCACATGTGTATTCCACCAACCCGCACTGGAGCAGCGTGGTGGAATAAGCTCCAAACCTTCTCCTCAAAAAAAAAAAAAAAAGGAGAGGAGGCCTTAGCCCAGCAGTGGGACATTTACAGGCTGTTACTGTTACTGTAGCTATGTGCATGTTGCTAGAATCATCGTCCACAGATAATCACTAACAATTGATAAATCTAAATTAATATATGAGGAGCCTAGCTGAAACTACTAAACCAACATACTAAAACTAATACCAGGAGATGCAGCGCGTTTCGGAGAAGGTCTTAGTATAGAATATTATATTATTATATATATAAGTAGTAGCTTTTCATTCGCTTTGAATATACTATTATTGACATAACAAGCGTGAATTTCATGCACTTGTATATATATATATACATATATATATTTAATTTATATAGTACCCGGGAGACTGAGCTTCATTCGGTTCAAATTAATTTTAATTTTTTTTTTCTAGTAAGACATATGTAGATAAACTTAAAAACAAAAACTGGACCAAATTGTAAGAACAGTTTCTGATATATACAAAATATATATATGTACATACAATTATTGCTCATTTTATATTATAATATATATATATATATATATATATATATAGTAGCTATTTCCTATTGTTATTAACCAATGTTAGTTCTCCGGATACCCTACTAACCCACTGAACGCTTCAAGCTCAAGTGCTTCCATCACAGTCAAGTTCTTCCATCACAGTCAAGTTTTTGTCAGTACGTAGTAGAGATTGGATCGTATTGGCAAAGACTTGATGATGACGGGAAGGGCTGACTGAAGCTGCAAAGAGTAATCTTCAACAGAAGCTCACCGAGTAGCGGCACAGCATACATTTTGGTAAACATTAGATCGATATGGAGGTGAACGTTTTTAATAAAGAAACCCATTGCAATAGCAAAACGAGTAAAGATTACATACCTTAAGATAAACCTTATATACTCAATCCTAACAGCTCGGCTGTATTATGTATACACTGCAAATAATTCTCAATAAATATATATTTACTTATAATAAAACTATTCCACTTAAATACTTATAAACATTTAAATTTTACTTCCAATAGTCAAAATCGTTATTTTTTCACGAAAACATAATGAATACCACAGATTACACAATCAACGATTGTCAATTGAAATTCAAATTTGTTCATTTGTTTCTACTCCTTCTGCTATTGAAATATTGACTATGGTGTCTATATTTTTAATATGTTGAAATGTTTTATGGTTATTTCGAAGTGCTTGTGAAAGTGTATTTAAATAAATAAAGTATGTTTTTAATTTTGATTTCTTATAATTCCAGTCACTCGATCTCAGTCACAACGAGATTGGAAGGGATGCGTGCATGGAGGTGGTGGATGCGTTGACAGCTCTCCCAGACAGCGCAGACAGACTCACGAGGGTCGTACTAGCTGGTGAGTTTTGAATATTTCATTACTAAAGTTCACCATTACTGAAAGGCCGGTTGGCGTGGTTGGTTGCCTTTTACGCCAAAGGTTGTGGGTTCGATTCCCAACCAGGACAGACCTTTGTGTGCATGAACATGCCTGTTTGTCCTGAGTCTGGGTGTAATTATCTATATAAGTATGTATTTACAAAAGAAAAGTGGTATATGTAGTATATCAGTTGTCTGGTTTCCATAGTACGAGCTCTGCTTAGTTTGGGATCAGATGGCCGCGTGTGAATGATGGCCCAAGATATTATTATTATTTTTATTATTAGTGAGGTTTTCTGTCAACCCACGATAGATAGCTATCTAAATGATAACGACTGAAAGGTCGTAACTCACACTGTACGCAGGTAGTCTACGGTGGCAGCACCATAGACAAATTCTACATTAGTTAGTTTACCATACTATCCGTTATCTTTCAATCTATGTAAAATGTTAATAATAATAAAAACTCTTTTTTGTCCACAGGTAACAGCTTAGGAGGTGCAGCGAACAAGAAAACAATGAAAAGTAAATTGGGCCCGTCAGCGGAGCTGAGTGATGGTGAAGGAAGTGAAGATGAATGTTTGTTTAATTTTTTTATTTTATGATCCATTATATAGTAAAGTAACAGCCTGTGAATGTCCCACTGCTGGGCTAAGGCCTCCTCTCCCTTTTTGAGGAGAAGGTATGGAGCTTGTTCCACCACGCTGCTCCAATGCGGGTTGGTGGAATACACATGTGGCAGAATTTCAGTGAAATTAGACACATGCAGGTCTCCTCACGATGTTTTCCTTCACCGTTTAGCACGAGATGAATTATAATGACAAATTAAGCACGTGAAAATTCAGTGGTGCTTGCCGGGGTTTGAACCCACGATCATAGGTTAAGATTCACGCATTCTTACCACTGGGCTCAGCTTTAGCTTAGCTTATCTCAGCTTTATATACATATATATATATATATATAACGAGGTGGTATTGATCACGTGGGGCAGTTCGATGTCAGAGCCGTTATCAGACGTAGGCGCAAAGTAAAAGTTCAGTCTCGTACAACTGTTGTTTATTCGTTCGCTTACAATCGATAATCACAAAATAACAATTAACCACGCCGATTAAAGTGGTTGGAAACGCAGCAAGTTCGATACAAGAAGACGACCGTTCGCCCCGGAGTCCCTTTCCCAAGTCCCCTGCACGAGAGCGTTCAGCAAACCCCAAGTGTCCGATGTCAAACCATTAACTACTAACTAACATTATCCATTATATATCAAGTGGGCATTCTGAATTCCTGTATCGACCTTAGACCTTACTCAAGCGTACTACATGACGTTTCCAAGAACCGCTTATAGACGACGTTGTACTCAAATTATGGCGTCTTATCTTTTATTCTGCGACATATATATATTAATAGGCAAAACACTACAGTTCATTAACTTTCTCATCTGTTCGATCAGTATGTCAGTTACTATTTACCACTTCCATTTTATTAATGAAATGCTTTAATGATTTACCGTAACAGCCTGTGAATATCCCACTGCTGGGCTAAAGGCCTCCTCTCCTCTTTTTGAGGAGAAGGTTTGGAGCTTATTCCACCACGCTGCTCCAATGCGGGTTGGTAGAATTCACATGTGGCAGAACTTCAGTGAAATTAGACACATGCAGGTTTCCTCACGATGTTTTCCTTCACCGTAAAGCACGAGATGAATTATAATCACAAATTAAGCACATGAAAATTCAGTGGTGCTTGCCCGGGTTTGAACCCACGATCATCGGTTAAGATTCACGCGTTCTTACCACAGGGCCATCTCGGCTTTTTTTTTAATTGTTATAAATTATTGTAATAACCGTAGTAAGTTTCTAGAGAGAGAACATAAATTGCCCATAAAAATGAGAAATTCGGGAATAACTTTGAACTTTTTGCATAGAATTTATGTAATAAGTTTTTTTTTTTACGCTTAATAGGCAATTGTTTGACCATTGACTTGCCTGATCTTAAGCATCAACACGGTCTTAGATGTAGCACGACCTGTCTTTTTAGGTTAGGTGTAATATTGTTAGTTTAATCTTTACAGATGTATCCGGTTCGGATGATGATGAAGATGAATCAGACCAAGAGAATTCGGAGGACAGCGCAACAGAGGACGCACAGCACCTCGACACCAGCCTGGATACTGGGAACATTATGTTGGAGCAAACCGGTAACGCTCCATCTATATAAAATTTTATAGTTTAAAGGTTTGTTTGATCGCGTAAATCTCAGGATTTACCAGTTCGCATCGCCCCTTTTTTTAAGAAAGGTAGTCTGGAATTTTGTTTAAATAGGTGGGCAAACTGGCAAATGAGGCACCTGAAGGCAAGTGGTCACCAGCTCTCATATACATAGACACTGTAAGAAATAAGAGGATCTGTACCTCTGATAAGGTGGTAGGGCTTTGTGCAAGTTCGTCTGGGTAGGTACCACCCATTCATCAGATATTCTACCGCAAAACGGCAGTACTCGGTATTGTTGTGTTCCGGTTTGAAGGGTGAGTCAGCCAGTGTAATTACAGGCACAAGGGACATGACATCATGCTTAACATTTCTTACAATGCCAATGTCTATGGGAGTTGATGACCATTTACCATCAGGTGGCCCATATGCTCGTCCGCCTACCTATAATATAAAAAAAAAAGGTGTACGTAAAATTTCATGATCTGAAAGCATAACAAACGAATTCACTTTTGCATTTATAATATTAGTTAAAGATATAAAATATCACAGATTGGTTATCGATTAATAATGTAATTTATTTTCTAGACATAGTAAGAGAAGTTGAAACGGACGTTGGTAAATTCCTGCACGATCCAACGTTGGACAATTTGGCCAAGCTTGGATCAAACGCCGCTGACGTCATCGATGTCCATCTACAGGTAAACGAAACGATCGTAAAGCGTATTCCAGTCACGAGAGTAAAGACAAATAAACAACTCTGACCTTGAAATGACGCGATACCATTGGTCGAGATCTTTGTATTGTCTATGGTATAATACATTATGGTTTCAATAATGTCGTTTTTAATGTTTACGAAGATTTTATGTATATAAGTAGTTAAGTGTAATAATGTTGTATTATAAATAGAGATATACAGTAACAGCCTGTTAATGTCCCACTGCTGGGCTAAGGCCTCCTCTCCCTTTTGAGGAGAAGGTTTGGAGCTTATTCCACCACGCTGCTCCAATGCGGGTTGGTAGAATACACATGTGACAGAATTTCAATGAAATTAGACACATGCAGGTTTCCTCACGATGTTTTCCTTCACCGTTAAGCACGAGATGAATTATAAACACAAATTAAGCACATGAAAATTCAGTGGTGCTTGCCCGGGTTTGAACCCACGATCATCGGTTAAGATTCACGCGTTCTTACCACTGGGCCATCTCGGTTTTAATATTAATCGGGAATATGTATGTATGTATATAATCTTAGGTTTGTTTATCTTTACTCCATCTTCGATTGCAATATTTTATATGTAGTTGCGTACTGTAATATGTTCTGCGCAGTTGGCTAATCTCTTTTAAGATTGGCCGCTGTGGCTGAAATTGGTCAGGAGGACATCATGTTCTCTGCAATATCCGTCCAGACTGATAGTCTTTCTCATGGTAGACTAGAATCTCCTCAGCTGTTTCCTTACGTCACGATGAGACGGGAATGACCTGCGCCCAAAAGCCATTACACTAACGACGCAATACGAGAAAAAGTGGATACCGCGAATTCATTAATGATGACGAGCTGATTGGCGTGGTTGGTGGATGCTTGTCTTTCACGCCGAAGGTTGTGGGTTCGATTCCCATCCAGGACAGATATTTATGTGCATGAACATGTCTGTTTGTCTTGAATCTGGGTGTTATTATCTATATAAGTGTACATATTTACGAAAGAAAAATAGTATATGTAGTATATCAGTTGTCTGGTTTCCATAGTACGAGCTCCGCTTAGTTTGGGATCAGATGGCCGTGAGTGAATAACGTCCCAGGATATTATTATTATTAAAAAATTGTTGACAGTGCCAAGGTACTCAAGAGAATTGACATATAAACATGGGAGCTCGGGTATCGATCTCACGCACACGTTAACGCACTTACAATAACGAATCTTACGCTGACGTCATCACACACACAGACACATCGAATATGAATAATAAATTAATTTCAGTCAATACATGACCCGGAGAGTTTGATCCACGCGTACGTGGAAGCTCTGTGCTGCGTGTCCGGCCTCTCTGCGGAGAGCGCGTCCGCCGCGGAGAGCGCCAGCCGTCTCTTTCACACAGTCGTCGCTAGAGCGAAACAGCAATGGCCGCTCGCGAACGCACTCCTTCGGGCCTTACAACTTATTAAAGTGAGTTTTTATTTTATTAATTACGGCGGTTCATACCGACTGTGTATGTGTGCACTGCGACGCATGAGGTGTTGCCACGCTACGTGATAGAATGAAACACCTAAAAAAAAAACTTTTATATATTATATTAATTATATTCATTTTCGTTCATAAAATATCCTTTTACGCATATTATCTGTACAAAACCCCCTGTAAAGTCCATTTCAATGGCAAGAGACTTTTTTCAATAAACTTTTTTTTATATATTCAATGCCATTCGCTAATAATTGTTCTATATTGTGAACTAAAAACAGTTCTCGATCAACATCTTTAAAATAAAAACCACCATTTTCACGAATCTATAATAAATATCATAAATTATTCAATACATCAACTAATGAAGTCATTTACCTGAGTCCGTCAACGGCAAGTCAACGATCAAACGCTGGCCTATTAATAGTAAAAAAAAAAATTACCGTTACACCTCTTTTGGAATTTGCTATATATGCTAGAGATAATAAATTAAAGCGGGGGGTATACGACGTCACTTATTTTATTAGAATAGCAACACCACACAAGGTGATTGACATCTTATGGGTTATTGGTCGGTTGTCAGACGTCAAGTTGTGAAAATATAAGACGGGTGCCAATTTTATTATGCAGCCAGATGATGGAAATATAAAATATAATGGTAATAATTATTTTTATTTTAAATATATTTTTTCTTTTTCAGTCCGAAAACAAAGATTATAAAGTACGTTGGCGCGTTTCATCGTGTTACTTAGTTCTGGCTAAGCAGATCGATGAGCCCTACTTCCCTATTGCTCTCCGAGACACGCTCAAGTTCTTCATATCGAGCAAGATGGCGTCATTTCCGGGTGAACTTAAAGACATAGTTGAGAAACATCCGAACTTGTACATTTAGAATAAATGATATGAATGATAAGAATATGTTATTATTTTTTAACCTGTACAAACTTTACGAATAAAAAAATCACGAGGCAATTAAAATTGTAAAGCGGAAAATTTGATTTTTTTTTATTTATTAATAATAAAAAGTTAAGTAGGCAAATGGACCACATGACGGTAACCGGTCACCAGTACCCATATACTTTGCCACTGTAAGAAATATTAATATCGTCAATATGCCGACCTTTTAATTTAAATTTTAAGACGCTATGTCCCTTCAAACCCTTGATGAGTGGGTGGTACCCAGACGGGCTTGCATAAAGCCCTGCCACCAAGTAAATGATGCTGCCTTGATATAAAAACACGCAAGCACACGAAACTGACGGACATTTTATTTGTTAACTTAAAAAAAAGCGAATGAGGTACGTAAGGGATACACAGCCGTACTAAAATAAAATTACGTAATACATGGCAATTAATTGCTTCCAATGTACATTATTATTCTATTGAGATTTTTTTTTTATTTATAACCATTTAAAAAATATGCATATTTAGCAAATTTTACCCATTTAAATTGAATTTCTAGAATTCAATTTAATAAAAATATGATATACGAGACCATCAATAGGTACTAAACGATGAGACCGGCAATGGGTTTTCTAAATAAATATTAGAATATTAGTTTTTTTTTTTTTTTTTTTTTTTTTTTTTTTTTTTAGCCGGGAGGGCAAATGACTCTACTCCACCTGATGGTAAGTGGTAGTAGAGTCCAAACGCGACGACGGCCAGTACAGACGGGAAAAACGTTCTGCACTAGCCGCCTTCGCCTTGCCGGCCCGCAAGATGCCTCTTCACGCCTCGTTTAAAGGAACCCGGGTTGTAAGAGGAGGGGAACACGTGAGCTGGTAAGGAATTCCATTTTTTGGAAGTGCGACAAAGAAAGGAGTTGCCAAATTTCTTTGTTCGCGATGGAATTGATGTCACAGTTAGGCGGTGACATCGAGAACCAGCTCGCGTGGACTTAAGAAGGAAGGGGGAAGCAGGAATTAGAGAGAATAATTCCTCAGAGCACTCGCCGTGATACAGTCGATAGAAAGCGCTCAGTGCTGCTATCTCACGACGCAATTGTAAAGGTTCAAGGGTGTTTGTGACCTTTACGTCGCCAATAATGCGTACGGCACGTCGCTGCAACCGGTCCAAGGCCTCAAGTAGGTACTTAGCGGAGCCATCCCAGCCCTGTACAGCAGGCACAGTTGTTGTGGCGTGAAAAAGCGCCGCACCTTGTTCAGAACTCCGAGTTTCCGTGAAGCTGTTTTTATAACAGCCTCGATGTAATCCCTTGGACTAAGGTCGCAGTGAACGTCAATCCCCAGCATGGCGATTTTGCTTTGCATCACCAGCGGAGTACCACAGAGGGAGGGAAGAGGGGAAAATGTTGACTTTTTCGCCGTGAGAGCGCATACCTGTGTTTTCTTGGCATTAAACTCAACAAGATTATCAGAGCCCCATTTGGCGATGAGCTCTAACGTCCTATCGAGTTCAATGACAAGATTCTCCCGCCTCTCCTCAGTTTCCGCCCGCCCAGCCACTGCGCGTCCGTGGTATCCACCATGCACTGTACTATCATCTGCATAGCAATGTATGTTCCCAAGGGAGAGCATATCATTGATATGCAAAAGAAAGAATGTGGGAGATAGCACAGATCCCTGGGGGACCCCAGCATTCACTACATAGAATTCTGAAGCGCAACCATCTACTAAAACACGAAGGCTACGCTTGTGTAGGAAGCTGGCAATCCAGGTGCATAGCTGAGCAGGCAGACCATATGCCGGTAGCTTGGAGAGAAGACTTCTGTGCCAGACCCTGTCGAAAGCCTTGGAGATATCGAGGCTGACAGCCAACGATTCTCCATGCTTGTCGATAGCTTCACCCCAGAGGTGTGTTACGTACGCTAGAAGATCACCTGTGGATATAGTTATATATATCTAGTTATATATAGATAGTTAGATACATTGGCGAGTACTGGAGGTATGGTAAGGCCGACTCGAATGCCGTATCGGCAAACGGCATGGCGCTTTTTTATGCCTTGTGTATGCATGCATTTAGCGGATATATTATTCAGAGACGGATACAGGTATGAGGCTAGCCAATACTCAAAGAACACAGAAATAATATATTTTTAATTAAGGTCACAATTATTTAAGTACCCTGTACTGACTCATCAATACATTATAATAATTTAATAAGAAATTGTTATGATTTCGTCATCATGCCAAATATGGAGTACAACTAAAAAGGCGATGTGCTGACGGTACAGTGCACATTATATATATAGAAAAATATTTATTTATTAATTAAGGTTACGCCACATTTATTTATTGCTTAAAAATTGAGTAGCGCATTTGCTGCGCGCTTTTTTAAATAAAAATTATATTATACTTGTAAATAAAATATATTATATTGAATATTAAAACTTCTTATTACGACTGTTAAATAACAGTAAAAACAATTGCCTTCTATTTACGTCATGATATTTTTTATCTTATAATCTGGCAACAATTTTACCATTAATATACAACTAATTTGAAAAGCAGCCCCAGTCCTGTAAATTTAAAATCTTAGCCTTATTGATTGATGTGACATTCAATAATTGACTGACCTACTAATTTAATCGGATTATAACAGATGTTTTCTCATATGTTTTGATTTGGATAGTAACTTGTCAAACAAGAATTGACAACGAACTCGATTTGTAATAACTTTGAAGGTATTTTTTAATAATATAATATTAAAACTGAGTCAGTATGAGGTAGGATCAGTGCAATATCAACCGACCAACGCTTTTCTAGCAACATTATAAAGCTACAGGTAAAATTTTCTCATGTATTAAGCTCTTTCATAAGTTCTTTGTTGTTTTGATATTATGTTTTCATTATTTCCAGTGTTCCAACTCGTTATTGTAAGAAAACGTATGAAAATCACACTCGACCATGGCGTTTTCCTTCCGCAAAATGCTATCAAACATCAATTATTTCAAAAAAACTGAGGATAATAGAGAAAATGTCTTGTCCGATTCCAACTTAAAGAGACGTAGACATACATATGTTTCAGACGAACCTATTATCATAAACTTCGAGTCCACAGAACCAGACTCGACATCGAAACTCTGCACAAGTAGTCTGAAACTCCCTGAATCTGTAAAAAACTTTGCCGCTAAAAAAGGTTCCTTATCAGACACAGATCTATTAACGCTTAGTACGGAATCGCCGTTACGCGAAAAAAGGCGTAAATGTAAAAAACTTAAATTAGACATTAAAAAAGCGAGTCATTCTATGAACCATTTAAGTGAGGATAGCTTTAATAATGTCGAGAACACACCAAAACATGTTTTGTTAGAATGTAAGAGTTCTGATGTGTTTAGCGAACGGTTTAGAGGATTTGATTTTAACAAATCATTCGATTTAATTGATGCTTTATCAGATGATCAACCGTCTTCGCCATTCGAAGAGGATATAGATATTGATTCATTGTCAGAGCAATCTGATTCTGATTTGTCGGTTCACACAAATAAATCATCAATAAAAATGTGTCGCAAAGTCACCGGAAGTCAATCAAGTGATGAAAATCATTTAGTGCCCTCAAGTAGTCTTGAGTCATTCGGAGATGTTGAATTGGATAAGAATGAAGAAGAAAGGGCCCAGTTGTTATTAAATTATCAAATCAAATTAAATAAAATTGAGTGTTTCTTAAGGAAATTTTTCAATGATCTTCAGTTTCACATAGAAATATCAAAATTGTTTTATTCAAAGTCAATTGTCACAGCTCTTCCTGGTTCAGATATATCTAATATTTCTGAAAATAAGGATCATTTATATAGTAAAAATGATAGAGGTCCAAGTCCCTTAGGGTGGAATATTGTCGAGGAGAAAGAAGATAATGAAAATAAATTGAAATTGAAAAAACAGTTGCTATCTATGAAATCCAGCATAGAAGATTTTGTACGAATTTATTTACAAAGTAATATAGAAAGCAATAAATTACTGAACTATAAGAGTATAACGCTTGATACGAAAAAACTTAAGCAGAAATATTTGAAACGTCAAAATACTAGTCATAAGAAAAGAATTAAGCATTTTGATTTCCCTGATTTGAGAGAAGCATTAATAAATCTATTTTCCACGGAAGATGTGCAGGCAAACAACACTGAAAACACAAGTTATTCCGATGACTTAGATACATGCAAGTGCATTTGTAAATGTCACCAACCTTCTTCACCAACTTCACAAACTGATTCCGGACTAACCACAAAAACAAGTGAAGGCTCTACATCCATCACATCATCCATCGGGAATTTCAGCCTTGATTCGTCTACATTAACAGCTTATTCGGAGTCTCTAGATCAGATTGTCAGCTACAATAGCTTTCAAGACACAAGTCTCTACAATACATTCCTTCAGAAAGCTGCTATTGAACGTATAACATTCTATGTACAAGTCCACAGCATTCAACTGAATTCTGAATCAACAGAACTGGATTTAGAATCAAAGAATGTTATAACGTTTCACTGTCCATCATGCAAAGATACACATAACGATGAAAATAGTTTATTAAGACATATATTGAGTCAGAGTCATTGTGAAAAAATTCATTTTATATACAAAACAGCTTATATTAAGAAATGTATGTCAGCTGGAAAAGAAATACAGCCAAGCACTGTCTTGAACTCTATGAGAATGTATCGGGATGTGAATAAAATTGTCTGCTTTGGGGATGCAATATACGCTTGTTCATTATGTTTTGAGAATTTAATCGTTGGTGAATCTGTACTCATGGCTCATTGCTCCGACCCACAACATGTAGGCAGAAGGGAGAAACTTGAAGATATAGTTGGTTAGTCGCACAGTATACTATTTTAAATTTAATTTTTATTTTCTCACATCGATTTACCCAATTTCATAAATCATTAGCTCAATTATTTTTGATAATAAATATTTTTTCTATTATTTTTAAATTATGAACTGTCAAATCGATGTTTGATGTGATTTTTTTTTTATTTTATCATTTGCATGTTTATCTGTGCAAGAATGAAACCTAAAATAATTTTACACTAATTTTCACATTAATGTAAACTTGACAAAAACTAATTACCTTTTTTTTTCTATTCTTTATTTTCTATTTATTTTCTCTGTTGACTGGTAATTTTGATTTTTTTTTTGTTTCCAAACTTCATTTATTTTATTTTTTGAATGTTTTTATAATACAAACGGTGCTCAAATTCATTTGATATACAAAGCTGTGTTGAATCAACATTTATTTTCTGAATTTAGTAATAAGTGTATTATGGCTTTAATCTAAATCGATTTTTAATAACATCTATATTTCCTCTACTTCTATAAGATCTGAATATTTAAGTAAATGGACCTAAAACGTAATTTATTTCATATATGTACAATTAATAAGCACTTACTAACCTAATCATTAAACACGCACAAAATTAATGAACTTATCTGGGCGGTTAAGTGCACCGGAGCCGCTGTTATGGTTTTAGTGTTGCTATTATTATTATTTTTTATAAAACGGAAAATGGGTCACCTCGGTAAGTGATCACAATGCCTATTTATATTCATCACCCTTATTATATTCATCCCTTGTGCCTGTAGTTCCACTGGCTCACTCACTCTTCAAATTTGAAGTCAGAATGCTAAGTATTATTGTTTGACGGTAATATAATTTTGATGATTGGATTTTACAGTAAATAGGGTGAAAAATGATGATGCTATTAATAACATTTTCAATAAATTATCAACATAATATTATATTTTACAAATTAAAATTTAATTATTGAAATAAACAAAATTTAAAAAAAAACAATAATATAATGTTACATTTCAATATCGTTAGTTTCATATTTGCTACCGGTCCAGATAAGTTTGTGGCACTGTTTACACGTACCAAACATATATAATATATACACACACAAGATAATTGAGTATAAATATTAATCTTATTTATAACATTGAATAGAACTATTGTATTAACATACAAAAGCCGCGCAAGATGCATTATACGACTTTCGTTCGAAAATCTGTATTTAAATCCGCTCGGCTTTTTCATAATTGAATAATTAATATTTATTTATTATTTACGCTCTTATAGAGGTGTGAAATTATGGATTTTCTAAGCCTTTTTTAATCGCATTAAACACATAAAAATAAATCATAAATCTTAAGAGAAATATTTACAAAATATATATATGTTCCTAAAAATTTTTCTGGTGTTCAATAAAAAAAATAAAGTGAAACGTCGAATTTTCGAATAAACAGGGTTTTAAAGATTGATTCGCTTTTTTACTATTTTTGTAACGGTGTAGACGTAATAGAGGATATCCACAATAATAATAATTAAATATAATTACTCGCAAAATAAAAAAAAATATATAAAAAAAATGTAGTTATACGTAGTAGATACAGTTTTTATATAAAATAATGTAACATGGTAATATGCTCTATTTTACTTGAAATCTAACAAACTTACTTATAAACTTTATTAGATAAACAATCCTGTGTCTTCTTCTTCTTAATGTCAAATCAATAATGACAGAAAGAGATAAATCAGTATTTAACTAAACAACTGCTAAGCAACATTTATAAGTAAGGGATTACAGTTCAACTATAATTCAAACAAATTCACAGAAACAAAAAAAATAAACAGTTTATTCTATACAGTTTAATAAAAACACAAATATTTCTATTTTATATCTCAACAAATTTTCACTTATAATACCTTAATTTTGTCTTATCTTATAAAAAATAACATTTTCGTATTTTCTTAGCAATTAAGTTGAACAATAACTTTTTATTTACTTTCCTCTCGTGTATTAATGACTAAGGTAGAAATGTAATATTAAAACAAATATAAGTAATTGTCGCATGAATAATAAAAATAACTCCATACCGGATCTCATTCTATACATAAATAAGCCTCCATAAAGACTGATTTTGAATCAAGAAAAAGCGTTTAAAAGTATTTAAAAAAAAACAAACGTCAAACAATACCAATGTACCCAATTATACCGCCTTATATTTAAAATTAACTATGTAATAAGGTTAGAACGTCTTTTTCCAAAACTTTCTATTTTCCTATAAATTTGTGATATGTGACTAGGTATCCATAACTGCTTTGTATAACTAAAGTTTAGAAAATTGTAACTCGATTGACTAAAAATATTCTCAAAGCAATATTAATGGAACCATTTTATAGGATGATAGTAACATCATCAATGATTTCATTAATTCTAATATCTTATATTAGATCATAAGTATACAATATAACCTACTTAAGTATCATCTGTAATAATATAAGGTTTTAGATGTAAAGGTTTTTTTGTAATAAATAATGATATTATCATTTTTATACGTAGTAGGTACAAGCAAATGTCAAAATGGTGAGAAAAAAAAAGCAATAAATTGTTCGTTCAAAAACACATTTAATAGGTAATAAATAAATTGTCGAATAATCTTTTTTTTTATATATTATGTAAGTCTATAGTAATAAACATGCTTATTGCACACAATAGAATAAAAAGCTTTAATATTTATAAAGGTGGGCATTACTGTTTAAAAAAAGTCTGTGATTTTACTGTTGATAAACCGAAATTATTCTTAAGATTGTTAAAATTTCCGACTAAATTTTTTTTTAATATTTTTGTTTAATTCTTGTTCCATTCTGTATTTTTTTCTTTGTTATTACGAATATCGTTTCTTTCAATGTGAAGTGATGGATACGTTCTGCCATCGTGATTTATATATATTTTTTAATTAATGAGTATCGAAATATACCTTTTTAATATGAATAGAAATCGAACTGATTTTTTTTTCCGCAACTATTTTAAAGTTAACGTACATTTTCTTAGCAATGTTTCCAGGATTTTGTCGTGATAAAAAAATGTAACAGTAACAATAGTGTTATTAGAATGTAAAAAGTTTTTTTTTAAAGTCGCCACACGAAACGCAGCTGTGATCCACAAATAAAGTGTTCATAAAAATAGGATTGAATCAGAAATTGCAGAGACCAAATAACATTATTTTTCTTTACCCAACTTAAGATTCTTTATAAATTATTTTTATGCTTCTTTATTTATGTAAAAGCTTATTTTCTTAGAACCTTATAAATTTAATAAATAAAAAATTGTGTGGTATCTGCAATTTATGGTCTGTTGATTTCCTTGTTAAATTTTTTGTAAACCTAATCTGTTTTTCGAGTGATTAAATAAATGTAGTTTGGATATCTTTGTTTTATTTTATAATAAATGCTCCACATTTTCATCTGCTTTAAACGTCACTGATACACCCACATGTTTAATAAATTAGATTAGTCGATCTTCGAAGATTAGCACTTTCACTGCTATCCGCAAAAAATAAAATACGGATAAACATTTACCGAGCTCATCGTGTAATTGTCGCCTAGCGCCACTACACTCGGAACTGGTTCACGCACTAGCGAGGAGGGGTGTCAAACTGGAATTGTATTAAGTTACTTGTATACTTGTATAAGTTGATTGTTAATATAATAACAATATTGTCCGTTGTTTAACAATTTAATTCGCAATGCTTAACACTAAATTAGTATTTAATGTTAGGTAAATTTAAAGCGCTCAAACGAACTAATACTTTAATTTTATTAGTAATTACACACAATTTTACCTGAACAATTGACTTTCTTAATTCCTTAGTTATGAAAGAGCGCTTTTTTCTTGAAAAGTTTCGTTTTAGCTGGAACTATATAAATATAGAATTTGAGCCACTATACAGGTAATATAATACTCTTCCACCGCATCACCTCCCTGCGTGGTGTCGTTCATGTGCTCGCATGTGACTTATGTAGCCAATCTTCTTACTGATGATCCTTGCGCATAGCGGGCATGTGAGCACTCCATTGATATAATTCTAGTTGATTGCCGCGGGTGGTCGGGCTTTCAACTGGTCGCGTCTGGCATCAAGCTCAACGATGCGACTCACTTCAAATTCTTGGATCTTCGCTTTAATGCTTCATCTCCATTGTTCCCTGTTGGCGGCCTGCTGCTCCCACTGCGCTGTTTTTATATTGCACTTTTTCATGTGCCGCTTAAGCACATCTTTGTATCTAAGGAGTTGTCCGCCATGTTTACGCTTGCCTTCCATAAGTTCGCTATAAAAGATGCGCTTAGCGACACGCTGATCCGCCATCCTTGACACGTGACCACACCAACGAAGTTGTCGCCGCATAAGGTAAGCTTCAATGCCACCTACATTAGCTCTTTGCAGCACTTCTGAATTCCGCACACGATCAGACCACTGGATATTCAAGATTTTGCGTAGGCATTTAAGGTGGAAGCGGTCTAATGTGCGAATATGATGTCGGTACACGGTCCAGGTTTCGGCAGAGTATAGAATATTAGGAAGCACGACCGCCATATATACAGAAATTTTGGTAGCCAGTTTTAGGTCATGTGAGCGGAAGACTTTGGTATTCAGTTTGCCGAATGCCGCGGCTGCAGCACCGATCCTGCTGTTGATTTCGGCATCCAATTCGCACTTGGATGTAACAGTGCTCCCCAAGTAACGAAACTAATCGACCTGCTTTAGTACGTCATCTCCAAGTTTGATGATCAGTGTTTCACGGCCGTGGATATCCAAAGATATTACTTCTGTCTTTTTGACACTGATCTTTAGGCTTGCGGCAGGACACATGAAACTCGGACATGAGCTTATGCAGGCCGTCTGGGGATTCTGCCACAAAACATAAGTCATCCGCATAAGTGATCTCAGTAATCATTGCGTGAGACCCTTGTTCGGGCCTTTAACCTGGCTAAATTGAAAAGACTGCTATCAGTGCGGAAATGGACGCGAACTCCCTCGGGAGTCGCCTGTAGGACATCGCGAACTACAACTGCATAGTACAGGGCAAACAGTGTGGGCGCCAGCACGCATCCTTGCTTTACCCCACAGGTAACGGGGAAAAAGTCCGACTGTTCACCGTCAATAGTGACGCAGCTCCTCATTTCGTCATGCAGTAGTCACACTAGTCGCACAAACTTCTCCGTGCATCCCAATTTTCCTAGCACAGTCCAAAGAGCTTCACGAGGCACGCTATCAAATGCCTTCTCAAGGTCGACAAAACAAAGATACATGTTACGACCCTGCTCTCTGCTTTTCTCTTGCAGTTGACGCACTGAGAAGATAGTCTCACATGTACCCCAGTCATTTCGGAAGCCAAACTGGGTTTCAGGCAGAATCTTTTCCGAAAGTTCTGTAAGGCGGTGTAAAAGAATTCTGGCGAGGACTTTTCCGGGGACCTTTAATAGTGAAATACCGCGGAAGGAGTTGCAGTCAGAACGGTCCCCCTTTCCCTTATACGGTGCCCTGATGATAGATACTTTGAACGTATCAGGGACTTGTTCTTTTTCCCAAATATGGGTAAAAAGTTCCCATAGAGCCGAATGCAACTTATCACCACCGTATTTGAGTAGTTCTCCCGGTATAAAGTCTATGCCAACCGCGCGCTTATTCTGTTGTTGATGGCTGAAACAACCTCATCACGTGACAGCGGCTCATCCAGCTTGATAAAAGTAGGCAGCTGAGGTAAGGAATAAATGTATTCCAGATTAAATGTTCGGTCTACATTGAGCAGGAAGTTAAAGTGTTCTGCGCAACACCTGAGTACTTCCTCCCTGCTTTTAAGAAGCGCATCGCCAGATGCAGGACGAAGTGGCAATTTTCTCAAGCGGGATGTACCGAGCAACCTTCGAACCTCACTGTAGAACTCTCCTAGCTGATTAGTGTCAGCAAGCCACTGCACTTAGGCGCTTTGTCCCGCCACCACTTGTCCTTAATCTCTCGAGATAGCTTTCAGCAGCTCCACGTCACCTTGCTTGATCCCCACTACGCCTTGGCTTGGCTGTGTTCTGCTGCGCACTTGTAAAAGACGCCGATGCTTGTCAGTTGTCTCAGTAAGGACTCCGTCATTCTCATCATACCAGTCCGCATTCTTGCGGACTTTTAGACCCATAGTAGCAGTGGCAGTATCAAATATTTGAGAAGACAGAGAACCCCAATCAGCTTCAACATCACCGGTTCTTTCATTTGATATAAGTGCGCTGGTCAAGGCTTCAGCATATTTCTTCCTAGTTTCAAAATCTTTTAGCCTCTCGACATCCAAAGATGCAGGTTACGCTCTTTCGGATCTTCTGGAACAAAGACGGGGATTTAGCTTAGTGACTACAAGCCGGTGGTTGGTCCAACAGTGGGCACCGCGCATGACGTGATTACGGGTGATTTGGACTTCGGAGATATCTTTTTGGCGCACCATAGCATAATCAATCAAATGCCAGTGTTTGGATCTTGGATGCATCCATGTAGTTTTGTGCTTGGCTGGAAGTCTGAACATTGTATTTGTGATCGCTAGGTCTAATTGTGCACATAAGCTGAGCAGTAGTTGACCGTTGATGTACATATTGCCAACTCCGTGTCTCCCCAAGACTAGGCCAGGCGTCGTAATCCCGTCCAACTCTAGCATTGAAATCCCCGAAGACCAGTATCTTCTCTTTGGGGCGTATGCTTTCGATGCACCGGGTCAAATCGTCGTTAAAATTAACCTTTATGATATCAGATTTATCCAGCGTTGGAGCATAGACACTGATGACATTCAGGTATTTGTCATATTCAAGGTGGAGGCGCAGTGTGGTGATGCGGTCCGAGATGTGCACTGGACACTCTTGTAATTAATTAATGAGCTGGTTCTTAACAGCAAATCCTACGCCCGACCTCCGAATGGAACCCGGTTCACGGGTTTCAATCCCGGCTCGGTTACCAACTCGGCTTTGTTATTAATATACAATTATATTGCAGAGGTAACTTTTAGTTGTTTTTTTCGCATTCACGCACAGGTATATAGCACGGGATAAAACCTTTTTTATTATTATTTATTTGAAAATGCACATTTACAGTACATATATTAAACACTTGTGAATATAAACAAGTAACATATGTCTGATATATGTATCAATTACAGATATGCACTGTCTAGTTGCTTGACAAAAAATGATTGTAATAGCTGCAATTTTTTTTCTTTTTTTTTATATAAACAAACATATTCTTATAAAAAAAACCACTGTGTAATACATATATTTATTTACTAGCTTTATCTATTTAACACAACAAGGTAATTTATTATTTTCACTTTTCTCTGCAAACACAGGAAATAAGGGGTCTGAAGTCTGCACAGGGAATATTTATTGTCTCCAATCAAGCAAGGTCAACAACTTATACCCACATCTTAATTTTATATAATTACTGGCATCTTGGGTTCGCACAATTAAGAACAATGTATTTTCAAAAGGATTTGAATAAAATCCTTTCTTAGGGAGCGTCTATGTCGAGGAAGGAGTAACTAACAAATTTCAAGTCAATCGTGCAGATAGTTTAGGAGATTGTCAGTGAGTGGTATTTCCTTTTATTTAAACGTTACATGTGTACTGAGTTACTGCTGAGCTTCTGCCAATTAGAACAGTAGAATCTAAATTCACCATAAATTTGTAAGAATTAAGAAACAGTAAAATATCTAAAAATTCTCATTTGAATTTAGAATAGATTGATCTTGTAATTGTTGCAATTCATTAAATGCATTCATGCAAGGTTTTTTAAAAGGAGACCTGTGCAAATCTATTATTTTTTGTACAACTGTATAATTTGTACTAAACTTTTTTTGTGCTTGTAGATAGGTTAGTAGTAGCCGACCATAATTCTTATCGTTAACACATTGCTGTGAAGCATTTGATAATTTCGATAAAACATAATTTTGTATTGAATCAGTTTTTTCACAATTTTTATACAATATATGAATTGAATATAAATGATGAATAAAAACGTCATTTGATAAATTAAAAGAAATTATATTTTTCATTAATTCCGACTGACATTTAATATCCATTGTCGATATATATTGTTGTAAAACTTGAGCAGACAACTCAGTATCTTTAATCATTAATTCTAATAAATACTTAAATATTACACTGTTGAATTTTTCAGCCTTTATTATTATGTCTAAGGACGTCCTTGTGTATTCCCTTTTCAAATATACCGGCAAAAATAAAGTATAGAATTTTTCAAGGAATGTCAAATTTATGATATCAGTTTTGAAAATATGACTACACAGCTTTTCAACGGATGTTAGTGATAATTTTGCGGCCAGCATAGGATATAGAGCTGAATGTTTCAAGCAATTTTCTACTAAATAATCGAATTGAGAAATAGGATCAATATCAATCATTTCCTGCCAAATATTGTCAGATATTTCGACTTCTTCTAGAATTAGTGTTTCTAGACTGTGTGAATTCGTATGTTCTAAAACGGGAATTGAAATCGCTGCATTATTGTCGCTTTCTTTCACATTTTCCGCTTCCTTTTCGTGGTTAAAGGAACCAAATCTTTGAACCCATTTATTATTCTGATCTAATTTTGAAGCTTCGATACAACGTCTAAGAAGTGGCAGCGAAGATTCGGAGAATTGCCACAGTGACATAGTTTAAATAAATCGTTTAGTTAATTAAAGTTATCTATTGTTATTTATTTTGAACTTTGAGTTTATTTGTAGCTACCAAATATCCTTAAAATATTGACATTGACAATGACTAATCAATTGTAGTATTGCCTCATTATAGAATTAATAAAAAAATTTAAAGTTCTCTAAAATGGCCTCCGAAACTTCCTTAACATTTATTTTAAAATAAGTTTCTTGCTTGATTACTAACCAAAGTAGTTCTAAATAAAATAACAATAATATTTGGACAATATTGATAAATTGGACCATTTACTTAAAGAAATTATAACCTTTTGAAACACAGTATTTTTGTATCATAATTAGAACAATATATTATGCTATGCCAGATTTTATATCTATTTTGTCTAACTTTAATAAATAAACTCGGTTAGGATGTAGGATGTTTGCTCTTTGTCTGTTCTAACCGTAAAAGAAAAAAAAAATCTTGTCAGTTGTTATTATTTTATCAAGTTGGCTGTCAGATTTTATTTATATAAAATCAGTTATTAAATTTAAACGGACGAGTGAAGTTGTTTATATTGTTATTTATAAAAATAAAATGAATGTTAATTAATAATTTTATTCAAGATGTTAATAATAAAAAGGTAAGATTGTTTTAAATTTTCTATGAATTAAAATTATATTTATACGTTTTAGTTAAACTGTATTATTTCACTAAAGATAAACAAAATTATTTATTTATTTATTAAGGATCTCCAACAAAGTATACACACTTACGAGTACATTTTATCGTGGAATAATAATTTAAATTTGTGTGTTCCTTAATTAAAGGAAATCACAGCAAGCATTTATATTTTTATTATTATAAATTATTGGTATAAACAATTATTCCGAACTATATTAACGCATTAACAATTAAGATAGCTATGTTATTATATTGATTAAAAAAATTATATAGAGTCTCAAGAAGAATTTATACATTAATTATAATTAAAAATCGAATTAAATTGTTAAAATGGTCCGATTTAACTTCTTCTTAAGAACAATATTCATGTACATTAATATAGACTACAAGAAAAACAATAGTGTAGCTTTAACCCAGGCTATTTTGTAGATCTTTTTATACTTGAATATTATTTTTCGCTATTATATATTATCAACTCCGTGATTTAGATATCTTGTTGGTTTGGTGGCTAGTTTATGACGCTGCACATTTCGTGTCCCTCGGTTCAAATCCCAGGTAGAGCCTACTACTAGTGATCTCGTGTTTAGCGCCGATAATATCGCGAAGCATGTGTAAGTGCTCTACTGTGCTGTGCTAACATGGTAATATGCTCTATTTTACTTGAAATCTAACAAACTTACTTATAAACTTTATTAGATAAACAATCCTGTGTCTTCTTCTTCTTAATGTCAAATCAATAATGACAGAAAGAGATAAATCAGTATTTAACTAAACAACTGCTAAGCAACATTTATAAGTAAGGGATTACAGTTCAACTATAATTCAAACAAATTCACAGAAACAAAAAAAATAAACAGTTTATTCTATACAGTTTAATAAAAACACAAATATTTCTATTTTATATCTCAACAAATTTTCACTTATAATACCTTAATTTTGTCTTATCTTATAAAAAATAACATTTTCGTATTTTCTTAGCAATTAAGTTGAACAATAACTTTTTATTTACTTTCCTCTCGTGTATTAATGACTAAGGTAGAAATGTAATATTAAAACAAATATAAGTAATTGTCGCATGAATAATAAAAATAACTCCATACCGGATCTCATTCTATACATAAATAAGCCTCCATAAAGACTGATTTTGAATCAAGAAAAAGCGTTTAAAAGTATTTAAAAAAAAACAAACGTCAAACAATACCAATGTACCCAATTATACCGCCTTATATTTAAAATTAACTATGTAATAAGGTTAGAACGTCTTTTTCCAAAACTTTCTATTTTCCTATAAATTTGTGATATGTGACTAGGTATCCATAACTGCTTTGTATAACTAAAGTTTAGAAAATTGTAACTCGATTGACTAAAAATATTCTCAAAGCAATATTAATGGAACCATTTTATAGGATGATAGTAACATCATCAATGATTTCATTAATTCTAATATCTTATATTAGATCATAAGTATACAATATAACCTACTTAAGTATCATCTGTAATAATATAAGGTTTTAGATGTAAAGGTTTTTTTGTAATAAATAATGATATTATCATTTTTATACGTAGTAGGTACAAGCAAATGTCAAAATGGTGAGAAAAAAAAAGCAATAAATTGTTCGTTCAAAAACACATTTAATAGGTAATAAATAAATTGTCGAATAATCTTTTTTTTTATATATTATGTAAGTCTATAGTAATAAACATGCTTATTGCACACAATAGAATAAAAAGCTTTAATATTTATAAAGGTGGGCATTACTGTTTAAAAAAAGTCTGTGATTTTACTGTTGATAAACCGAAATTATTCTTAAGATTGTTAAAATTTCCGACTAAATTTTTTTTTAATATTTTTGTTTAATTCTTGTTCCATTCTGTATTTTTTTCTTTGTTATTACGAATATCGTTTCTTTCAATGTGAAGTGATGGATACGTTCTGCCATCGTGATTTATATATATTTTTTAATTAATGAGTATCGAAATATACCTTTTTAATATGAATAGAAATCGAACTGATTTTTTTTTCCGCAACTATTTTAAAGTTAACGTACATTTTCTTAGCAATGTTTCCAGGATTTTGTCGTGATAAAAAAATGTAACAGTAACAATAGTGTTATTAGAATGTAAAAAGTTTTTTTTTAAAGTCGCCACACGAAACGCAGCTGTGATCCACAAATAAAGTGTTCATAAAAATAGGATTGAATCAGAAATTGCAGAGACCAAATAACATTATTTTTCTTTACCCAACTTAAGATTCTTTATAAATTATTTTTATGCTTCTTTATTTATGTAAAAGCTTATTTTCTTAGAACCTTATAAATTCAATAAATAAAAAATTGTGTGGTATCTGCAATTTATGGTCTGTTGATTTCCTTGTTAAATTTTTTGTAAACCTAATCTGTTTTTCGAGTGATTAAATAAATGTAGTTTGGATATCTTTGTTTTATTTTATAATAAATGCTCCACATTTTCATCTGCTTTAAACGTCACTGATACACCCACATGTTTAATAAATTAGATTAGTCGATCTTCGAAGATTAGCACTTTCACTGCTATCCGCAAAAAATAAAATACGGATAAACATTTACCGAGCTCATCGTGTAATTGTCGCCTAGCGCCACTACACTCGGAACTGGTTCACGCACTAGCGAGGAGGGGTGTCAAACTGGAATTGTATTAAGTTACTTGTATACTTGTATAAGTTGATTGTTAATATAATAACAATATTGTCCGTTGTTTAACAATTTAATTCGCAATGCTTAACACTAAATTAGTATTTAATGTTAGGTAAATTTAAAGCGCTCAAACGAACTAATACTTTAATTTTATTAGTAATTACACACAATTTTACCTGAACAATTGACTTTCTTAATTCCTTAGTTATGAAAGAGCGCTTTTTTCTTGAAAAGTTTCGTTTTAGCTGGAACTATATAAATATAGAATTTGAGCCACTATACAGGTAATATAATACTCTTCCACCGCATCACCTCCCTGCGTGGTGTCGTTCATGTGCTCGCATGTGACTTATGTAGCCAATCTTCTTACTGATGATCCTTGCGCATAGCGGGCATGTGAGCACTCCATTGATATAATTCTAGTTGATTGCCGCGGGTGGTCGGGCTTTCAACTGGTCGCGTCTGGCATCAAGCTCAACGATGCGACTCACTTCAAATTCTTGGATCTTCGCTTTAATGCTTCATCTCCATTGTTCCCTGTTGGCGGCCTGCTGCTCCCACTGCGCTGTTTTTATATTGCACTTTTTCATGTGCCGCTTAAGCACATCTTTGTATCTAAGGAGTTGTCCGCCATGTTTACGCTTGCCTTCCATAAGTTCGCTATAAAAGATGCGCTTAGCGACACGCTGATCCGCCATCCTTGACACGTGACCACACCAACGAAGTTGTCGCCGCATAAGGTAAGCTTCAATGCCACCTACATTAGCTCTTTGCAGCACTTCTGAATTCCGCACACGATCAGACCACTGGATATTCAAGATTTTGCGTAGGCATTTAAGGTGGAAGCGGTCTAATGTGCGAATATGATGTCGGTACACGGTCCAGGTTTCGGCAGAGTATAGAATATTAGGAAGCACGACCGCCATATATACAGAAATTTTGGTAGCCAGTTTTAGGTCATGTGAGCGGAAGACTTTGGTATTCAGTTTGCCGAATGCCGCGGCTGCAGCACCGATCCTGCTGTTGATTTCGGCATCCAATTCGCACTTGGATGTAACAGTGCTCCCCAAGTAACGAAACTAATCGACCTGCTTTAGTACGTCATCTCCAAGTTTGATGATCAGTGTTTCACGGCCGTGGATATCCAAAGATATTACTTCTGTCTTTTTGACACTGATCTTTAGGCTTGCGGCAGGACACATGAAACTCGGACATGAGCTTATGCAGGCCGTCTGGGGATTCTGCCACAAAACATAAGTCATCCGCATAAGTGATCTCAGTAATCATTGCGTGAGACCCTTGTTCGGGCCTTTAACCTGGCTAAATTGAAAAGACTGCTATCAGTGCGGAAATGGACGCGAACTCCCTCGGGAGTCGCCTGTAGGACATCGCGAACTACAACTGCATAGTACAGGGCAAACAGTGTGGGCGCCAGCACGCATCCTTGCTTTACCCCACAGGTAACGGGGAAAAAGTCCGACTGTTCACCGTCAATAGTGACGCAGCTCCTCATTTCGTCATGCAGTAGTCACACTAGTCGCACAAACTTCTCCGTGCATCCCAATTTTCCTAGCACAGTCCAAAGAGCTTCACGAGGCACGCTATCAAATGCCTTCTCAAGGTCGACAAAACAAAGATACATGTTACGACCCTGCTCTCTGCTTTTCTCTTGCAGTTGACGCACTGAGAAGATAGTCTCACATGTACCCCAGTCATTTCGGAAGCCAAACTGGGTTTCAGGCAGAATCTTTTCCGAAAGTTCTGTAAGGCGGTGTAAAAGAATTCTGGCGAGGACTTTTCCGGGGACCTTTAATAGTGAAATACCGCGGAAGGAGTTGCAGTCAGAACGGTCCCCCTTTCCCTTATACGGTGCCCTGATGATAGATACTTTGAACGTATCAGGGACTTGTTCTTTTTCCCAAATATGGGTAAAAAGTTCCCATAGAGCCGAATGCAACTTATCACCACCGTATTTGAGTAGTTCTCCCGGTATAAAGTCTATGCCAACCGCGCGCTTATTCTGTTGTTGATGGCTGAAACAACCTCATCACGTGACAGCGGCTCATCCAGCTTGATAAAAGTAGGCAGCTGAGGTAAGGAATAAATGTATTCCAGATTAAATGTTCGGTCTACATTGAGCAGGAAGTTAAAGTGTTCTGCGCAACACCTGAGTACTTCCTCCCTGCTTTTAAGAAGCGCATCGCCAGATGCAGGACGAAGTGGCAATTTTCTCAAGCGGGATGTACCGAGCAACCTTCGAACCTCACTGTAGAACTCTCCTAGCTGATTAGTGTCAGCAAGCCACTGCACTTAGGCGCTTTGTCCCGCCACCACTTGTCCTTAATCTCTCGAGATAGCTTTCAGCAGCTCCACGTCACCTTGCTTGATCCCCACTACGCCTTGGCTTGGCTGTGTTCTGCTGCGCACTTGTAAAAGACGCCGATGCTTGTCAGTTGTCTCAGTAAGGACTCCGTCATTCTCATCATACCAGTCCGCATTCTTGCGGACTTTTAGACCCATAGTAGCAGTGGCAGTATCAAATATTTGAGAAGACAGAGAACCCCAATCAGCTTCAACATCACCGGTTCTTTCATTTGATATAAGTGCGCTGGTCAAGGCTTCAGCATATTTCTTCCTAGTTTCAAAATCTTTTAGCCTCTCGACATCCAAAGATGCAGGTTACGCTCTTTCGGATCTTCTGGAACAAAGACGGGGATTTAGCTTAGTGACTACAAGCCGGTGGTTGGTCCAACAGTGGGCACCGCGCATGACGTGATTACGGGTGATTTGGACTTCGGAGATATCTTTTTGGCGCACCATAGCATAATCAATCAAATGCCAGTGTTTGGATCTTGGATGCATCCATGTAGTTTTGTGCTTGGCTGGAAGTCTGAACATTGTATTTGTGATCGCTAGGTCTAATTGTGCACATAAGCTGAGCAGTAGTTGACCGTTGATGTACATATTGCCAACTCCGTGTCTCCCCAAGACTAGGCCAGGCGTCGTAATCCCGTCCAACTCTAGCATTGAAATCCCCGAAGACCAGTATCTTCTCTTTGGGGCGTATGCTTTCGATGCACCGGGTCAAATCGTCGTTAAAATTAACCTTTATGATATCAGATTTATCCAGCGTTGGAGCATAGACACTGATGACATTCAGGTATTTGTCATATTCAAGGTGGAGGCGCAGTGTGGTGATGCGGTCCGAGATGTGCACTGGACACTCTTGTAATTAATTAATGAGCTGGTTCTTAACAGCAAATCCTACGCCCGACCTCCGAATGGAACCCGGTTCACGGGTTTCAATCCCGGCTCGGTTACCAACTCGGCTTTGTTATTAATATACAATTATATTGCAGAGGTAACTTTTAGTTGTTTTTTTCGCATTCACGCACAGGTATATAGCACGGGATAAAACCTTTTTTATTATTATTTATTTGAAAATGCACATTTACAGTACATATATTAAACACTTGTGAATATAAACAAGTAACATATGTCTGATATATGTATCAATTACAGATATGCACTGTCTAGTTGCTTGACAAAAAATGATTGTAATAGCTGCAATTTTTTTTCTTTTTTTTTATATAAACAAACATATTCTTATAAAAAAAACCACTGTGTAATACATATATTTATTTACTAGCTTTATCTATTTAACACAACAAGGTAATTTATTATTTTCACTTTTCTCTGCAAACACAGGAAATAAGGGGTCTGAAGTCTGCACAGGGAATATTTATTGTCTCCAATCAAGCAAGGTCAACAACTTATACCCACATCTTAATTTTATATAATTACTGGCATCTTGGGTTCGCACAATTAAGAACAATGTATTTTCAAAAGGATTTGAATAAAATCCTTTCTTAGGGAGCGTCTATGTCGAGGAAGGAGTAACTAACAAATTTCAAGTCAATCGTGCAGATAGTTTAGGAGATTGTCAGTGAGTGGTATTTCCTTTTATTTAAACGTTACATGTATACTGAGTTACTGCTGAGCTTCTGCCAATTAGAACAGTAGAATCTAAATTCACCATAAATTTGTAAGAATTAAGAAACAGTAAAATATCTAAAAATTCTCATTTGAATTTAGAATAGATTGATCTTGTAATTGTTGCAATTCATTAAATGCATTCATGCAAGGTTTTTTAAAAGGAGACCTGTGCAAATCTATTATTTTTTGTACAACTGTATAATTTGTACTAAACTTTTTTTGTGCTTGTAGATAGGTTAGTAGTAGCCGACCATAATTCTTATCGTTAACACATTGCTGTGAAGCATTTGATAATTTCGATAAAACATAATTTTGTATTGAATCAGTTTTTTCACAATTTTTATACAATATATGAATTGAATATAAATGATGAATAAAAACGTCATTTGATAAATTAAAAGAAATTATATTTTTCATTAATTCCGACTGACATTTAATATCCATTGTCGATATATATTGTTGTAAAACTTGAGCAGACAACTCAGTATCTTTAATCATTAATTCTAATAAATACTTAAATATTACACTGTTGAATTTTTCAGCCTTTATTATTATGTCTAAGGACGTCCTTGTGTATTCCCTTTTCAAATATACCGGCAAAAATAAAGTATAGAATTTTTCAAGGAATGTCAAATTTATGATATCAGTTTTGAAAATATGACTACACAGCTTTTCAACGGATGTTAGTGATAATTTTGCGGCCAGCATAGGATATAGAGCTGAATGTTTCAAGCAATTTTCTACTAAATAATCGAATTGAGAAATAGGATCAATATCAATCATTTCCTGCCAAATATTGTCAGATATTTCGACTTCTTCTAGAATTAGTGTTTCTAGACTGTGTGAATTCGTATGTTCTAAAACGGGAATTGAAATCGCTGCATTATTGTCGCTTTCTTTCACATTTTCCGCTTCCTTTTCGTGGTTAAAGGAACCAAATCTTTGAACCCATTTATTATTCTGATCTAATTTTGAAGCTTCGATACAACGTCTAAGAAGTGGCAGCGAAGATTCGGAGAATTGCCACAGTGACATAGTTTAAATAAATCGTTTAGTTAATTAAAGTTATCTATTGTTATTTATTTTGAACTTTGAGTTTATTTGTAGCTACCAAATATCCTTAAAATATTGACATTGACAATGACTAATCAATTGTAGTATTGCCTCATTATAGAATTAATAAAAAAATTTAAAGTTCTCTAAAATGGCCTCCGAAACTTCCTTAACATTTATTTTAAAATAAGTTTCTTGCTTGATTACTAACCAAAGTAGTTCTAAATAAAATAACAATAATATTTGGACAATATTGATAAATTGGACCATTTACTTAAAGAAATTATAACCTTTTGAAACACAGTATTTTTGTATCATAATTAGAACAATATATTATGCTATGCCAGATTTTATATCTATTTTGTCTAACTTTAATAAATAAACTCGGTTAGGATGTAGGATGTTTGCTCTTTGTCTGTTCTAACCGTAAAAGAAAAAAAAAATCTTGTCAGTTGTTATTATTTTATCAAGTTGGCTGTCAGATTTTATTTATATAAAATCAGTTATTAAATTTAAACGGACGAGTGAAGTTGTTTATATTGTTATTTATAAAAATAAAATGAATGTTAATTAATAATTTTATTCAAGATGTTAATAATAAAAAGGTAAGATTGTTTTAAATTTTCTATGAATTAAAATTATATTTATACGTTTTAGTTAAACTGTATTATTTCACTAAAGATAAACAAAATTATTTATTTATTTATTAAGGATCTCCAACAAAGTATACACACTTACGAGTACATTTTATCGTGGAATAATAATTTAAATTTGTGTGTTCCTTAATTAAAGGAAATCACAGCAAGCATTTATATTTTTATTATTATAAATTATTGGTATAAACAATTATTCCGAACTATATTAACGCATTAACAATTAAGATAGCTATGTTATTATATTGATTAAAAAAATTATATAGAGTCTCAAGAAGAATTTATACATTAATTATAATTAAAAATCGAATTAAATTGTTAAAATGGTCCGATTTAACTTCTTCTTAAGAACAATATTCATGTACATTAATATAGACTACAAGAAAAACAATAGTGTAGCTTTAACCCAGGCTATTTTGTAGATCTTTTTATACTTGAATATTATTTTTCGCTATTATATATTATCAACTCCGTGATTTAGATATCTTGTTGGTTTGGTGGCTAGTTTATGACGCTGCACATTTCGTGTCCCTCGGTTCAAATCCCAGGTAGAGCCTACTACTAGTGATCTCGTGTTTAGCGCCGATAATATCGCGAAGCATGTGTAAGTGGGGAATAAGCTTCAAACGTAATCAAAAAAGAGAAGCCGACGGTTTTTATATGCGTCGTGGTCGGATCTAATTATAATTATCTGTTTAAGCAACCCAATTTCAATTAAAAATCGATAATATAAAAAAAATCATCCCCTAATTTTTCACCGTTAGGGGTGGTAATTATTTTCCCTTTCCCAAACAAAAACATATTTTTTGATGTTTTTTACATTTTTATTTAAAAGAAAAATACGGCCTAATGTTGTAATGTTATCAACATTCTCGTTTTTTGAGGTCGGTTAAAAAGTCTAAATTGACCCGAAATGTCAGTTACGCTTTAGTTTTATAAAAATTGACACAGCTTTTTCCTTGTATGCACGGATGTTAGATGTAGAACGAATCCGTGTACACTTTAAAAGCAAAAAATCTAGATTTTCTAAGTGACCTATTCTCATTCGTACCAGGATAGCATAAGTGTAACGGAGATGTTGTTTTTACTGAAACGACTTACGGTACTAAGTGTTTGCAATTCTCATAATTCTTGAAGTTGAAGCCGTTTATCTCATGTTTCTATTGATAAAAATTATGAAAATGCTTTATTAGATTTAACTTGAATCTTCATTTACGAAGCATAAAATTATTGACTTACAATCTCCATTGTAAAGAAAGTTTTGTCCAGTGGCAAGCTTATAAAGCAAATCCAGTTCTGGGTTCAAACCCCGAGTCTGGGTAAAAAAAAAATCCGTCGATAAATCCTCAGTGGCAGCATGGAGTTCGGAAGATGAAAGTTTTTCGTCGTGCCTCGGAAAGCACGTAAAGCTGGTCAGGTCGAACTCTTTTCGGTCGTATCGACGTCATAGATTATAAGAGTGACTGTCCATTCCATGTGCACTTGTGTATGCACACACACGCACACACTATATATCTCCTGTGCAATTAATGATGTATTAATATTGATGCTCTTAATCGAATAACTTCATCTCTGCTCTAATTTAGTTTTAACTGATTCACCTATAACGTCCTTACTTATAATGTTGCTTAGCGTGGGATTACTTAAATAATGCTGTCTTCTTCTCTCGAATATCAAAATCAATGATGACAGAAAGAGATATATCAGTATTTAACTAAACCGTCGCTAAGTAACGTAGGCAAGGCCGTTGATGTTTTGGGAGTGTCTAGTAAATCAAAGCTTTTTTTTGACCTGTTACTGTTGGCCCAAGTGACTTCGTCTCACCGGACCCCTGCCCGGTCTTAAAAATACTCAGCCGGATGTTGGGAGCTCATTTAAGGAGCTCCGAATACGAGAGTTCTAAGATTCTCCAGTGAGACCGTATCTCGGCTTCGGACGTCGACGACGGAAGGGAGAATAAATAATGCTGTGTCTTCTTTCGAATCTAAAATCAGTGATGTCAGAAAAAGATAAAAATAGAAAGAACTATTATTGTTATTGTTTATCTAAACGTTAGATTTCGTTTTTATCTTCTTTTGTAAATAAAACAATTAGTAATATATAAATAAAAATGTTTATTTATCACTCAAGAGGATCGTTTGAAAAGACATTAGCTTAATGCTGTTGACCTCGATGGCTTGTTGACTTATGATATAATAAAAGAAATGAAGATGTTGCTTAAGACACATAAGATACGAATAACCAATATGTATTCGTTTAATTTTCAACGATAAATCCGTAAGAAATCCAATTAGAAATTATTTTGATCTTATCTAAAATTAATTCTGACAGAGCTAGCTCATATAAATTAATTATGCAACGACTTAGGGCTCGAAATGGAGGGTGACATTTCAATTTTCAACGAAATGCGATATCGAAATTGGCTGTTCAGGCGCAAGTGACATTGCTAAAGCTATGAGTCATGACAGCAAATGTCCAAAAACAATTTTCTGAAATAATGTTCTTAACTTTAAAGACACGTCAATACTACGAGGAGGCAAGCGCACGACACTTCTGGCACGGCTTCTGGACAGTGTACATTTTGCATACAGCCTCACGTCGTCCATACTAATACTTAATCATGTGTATCTTGTTTTAATTTGAATCAACCTAACTTACTTGTTCTATTAACTTACTAAATATTTGTCTCAAGTTGGTATTGACCAACTCACACACAAACACACACACACGTCAGCCGAAAGATGTCCACTGCTGGACAAAGGCCTCCCCCAAAGATTTCCATGTTGGCCGGTGTTGTGCTGTCCACATCCGACGTCTTCCCGCGACTCTTTTTATGACCAACTTCATTGACCAACTCACAATAACATAATATCTTAGTTCCCAAGGTTGGACACGCATTGGCGATGTAAGGGATGGGTATTTCTTACAGTGCTAATGTCTAAGGTCACCGATCACTTACCACCCGGTCCGGTTTGCTAGTCTGCGTTCATGTTTTAAATATTAATAATTTAAAAATAAACTTTTGTTACCTATCACCTATTACATGGGGTTACCTAACATACCGTTGTATTTGAGAACTGTCATATGTATATGTCATATCTTATAATTTTTAATGAGCAATTTTTATATATACATTGACGGGCCGGTTGGCGTAGTTGGTAGATTCTTGCCTTTCAAGCCGAAGGTGTGTGCATGAACGTGTTTTGGCTTGGCTTTGTGCAAGCTCGTCTGGGTAGGTACCACCCACTCATCAGATATTCTACCGCAAAACAGCAGTACTTGGTATTATTGTTCCGGTTTGAAGGGTGAGTGAGCCAGAGTAATTACAGGCAAAAGGGACATAACATCTTAGTTCCCAAGATTGGTGGCGCATTAGCGAAGTATGCGATGGTTAACATTTCTTACAATCCCAATGTCTATGGGCGTTGGTGACCACTTACCATCGGGTGGCCCATATGCTCGTCCGGTTTAGGTGCAACAATTATTTTTTAATCATATTTATTATTAATAATCCGTAATTTTCTATTTATTGACAATTGTATTAGAATTTATAAATTATAATAATTTGTAACTGACCTATTTATTTGCCATGTGATGGGCAAAACATGTAGGGACTTGTAATAATGACAATAATTTCTATCTACACCCATATTTGTGACAAATAAAGATTATTATTATTATAAAACAGTACAGGAACAACCGGTTAATGTCCCACTGCTTGGCTAAGGCCTCCTCTCTCTTTTTGAGGAGAAGGTTTGGAGCTTATTCCACCACGCTGCTCCAATGCGGGTAAAATACACATGTGGCATAATTTCAATGAAATTAGACAAATGCAGGTTTCCTCACGATATTTTCCTTCACCGTCAAGCACGAGATGAATTATAAACACAAATTAAGCACATGAAAATTTAGTGATGCTTGCTTGGGTTTGAAACCACGATCGTCTAATTATTTTAATTTTACAGGAATATGTCAATAACGTTACTGCTCCTCTACGTTGTCGGGCTGTCGTCTTCCGTTCCGTTAGAACTGACGTCGTGTAAGGGTTTACACGACGTCAGTTCTAATGAAAAATGTGGATACGAGGTGAGAATAAGCCAATTTTTTTTTAAGAATTTATTGGTGGTAGGGCTTTTTACAAGCTCGTCTGGCTCGTCTGGGTAGGTAACACCCACTCATCAGATATTCTACCCCAAAACAGCAGTACTTGGTATTGTTGTGTTCCGGTTTGAAGAGTGAATGAGCCGGTATAATAAAAAGCCCAAGCACAAGAGATATAACATCTTAGTTCCCAAGGTTGGTCGCGTATTGGCGATGTAAGCGATGGTTAACATTTTTTGCAATGTCAATATCTATGGGCATTGGTGACCACTTACCATTAGGTGGCCCATTTGCTCGTCCGCCTCCCTATTTTATAAAAAAAATACATGAATTTCCGATAAGCACATTTTTTTTTTCATCAAAATCGGCCAAGCGTTTTACAATAAACAACGAACACACGCACACCGGAATCATATAAAAAGATTATGCAGAGATGTCCAGTTTCTGAAATGTTTGTTAAACTCTTTGTTTAAACCGTCATTGGTCCCTGGGAACTGATGACGCAATATTCGACCAATGAGCGTTAAGATAAACGCAAAAATATTCAATTAGAATTTGATCACCGGTTTGTGTTGTTATTATCATATATGTTATTATCTTATTACGTTAGCAGTTCAGTGTATTTTATCTGGTACACACGAAGCCGTTTAGAGTTCGTGTACCTCGTACGGAACACAAGTTTATAACGATATGTTCGAAATTATTTTAATTTTAGTATAACTTAATACATGTACCACTCGTTGTTAACTGTAACCCCACTCTCAAATGGTGGGACTTTTATTTTGACAAGAGCACAGTCAACGGTTTTACGTGCTTTTCGAGGCACGAAACTCTGCCAACTCTCTGACTCCGGGCTGCTATTGATTTCTCAACAGAATAACACAAAGTTTTGGGTATTATCCGACCTGGGAATTGAACGTTGGACCTCAGTGTCTAAAGACTTATAAGCGACCACTTAACGGATACTTAAAGCAAAATCTCGTCAAGTATTTTCAATACTAATAAAACTGTATGTTTTCTTCTTGTATCGGTTCAAAGTTCAAGAGTTATCATTACTCGATAGAAGTATTATTTACTGTTAAATGAGTATATAATAAATAAATAAAGGAATATATGCTTTAGATAAAATTTAAAAAAATGTCCGTCATAAGACGCCTGCCAGATGACCAGGAGTAAAATACATATTATTCTAATACTGAACGGTAACACCAAATTAGGCTTCAGTTATAAATACTACCACCAATTAAGAATCTATTTTAAATTGTATCACCAACTTAGGCTTTGATTCTAAACGGTACCACCAATTAAGAATCTTTTCTAAATGGTATCATCAAATTAGCCTTTACTTACAAGCGGTAAGCCCAAAATGATCTGGGTTTTTCTGCATTTGTTTTCAGAGTTGTACCAAAGTGAATCAAGATATGCTGAACGTGCATATCGTCCCCCACACGCACGATGACGTCGGCTGGCTGAAGACCGTGGACCAGTATTATTATGGGAGTAAGTTTCACTTCATACATGGCTTACACGGGTTCTCGGGAGGCGTCAGAATTCGTAAAAAAAAACAAAAGAAATTGACATATAAACAGAATTTTTTGGGCTTCAAATAGATTAGTAGCTGTCTAGCATGTATAACATTATTATATTTAAACAGAAATTAAGCACTTGAAAATTCAGAGGTGCTTGCCCGGGTTTGAACCCACGTTCATCGGTTAAGATTCACGCGTTCTTACCACTGGGCCATCTCGACTTCTCGTGCTTTTCGGTGTAGGAAAACATCGTGAGGAAACCTGCATGTGTTTAATTTCATCGAAATTCTGCCACATTTGTATTCCACCAACCCGCATTGGAGCAGCGTGGTGGAATAAGCTCCAAACCATCTCCTCAAAAAGGGAGAGGAGGCCTTAGCCCAGCAGTGGGATATTTACAGGCTGTTAAAAAGAAAATAGAATATTTGTTATGTCCCTTTTGCCTGTAGTTACACTGGGTCACTTGCCCTTGAAACTGAAACGCGACAATACTAAGTATCGCTATTAGACGGTAGAATATATGGTCAGTGGGTGGTACCAACCCTGACGTGCTTGGACAAAGCCCTACGACCTAAATATTTACTTTAAATTAAATTAACGGAAATAATGTTGTTTTTTTTTTAATTTGCGGAGACTGTGATAAGGCTTATTAAAATAGCCATTAAAATAGTTACGGTATAATATAATTTGTTCTTAACCTAAATTAATGTAATTAAAAATAAATAAACTAATTGCATATTAATATGTGTAAAATTATACATTTAGTTTAGTTAATTGATACAATCAAAGCATGAATATAATTATCGGTAATTTAAGTTTTATTATAATTTATTTGTACGACCTCCGACCTATTCAATAAAAAAAAAACTTACGAGGGTTGATTTTATCACAGCTCCAAGGGACCGCAGACCTCAGTATTTGGTATTAATTTTAACCTCTACGCGTTCCTCAGAAAAAGGATCTTGACGGACAAACAAACAGACAGACGCACAACGAAGTTTTTTTTTAAATCATTAATAGGCCAACGTTTGACCGTTGGCATATCTGATGTTAAGCATTGGTCTAGGATGTAGCACGCTTGCCTAGAAGAAACCTGTTCACTCTGGATTTGAAGACACCAATGATGTGATCTTATAAGGGTTCCTTTTTTCCTTTAGAGGTACTCTAAAAATAAAAAGGCCATTTAAGAATTACATTAATCATTTCTTAACTACAATTTGTGGCCGATATACGGTAGGCGCTAACTGAGGCTGAGGGCTCGCACACATCAATTCTCGTGAGTACCTTTGCACTCACATTTTATTTTCTTTTAGGTCGTAACAATATTCAAAAGGCTGGAGTACAATACATATTAGATTCTGTGGTTAAGGAGCTATGGCAGGATCCCAAGAGGAGGTACGATGATAAATTCTGTTTTTGATTTTTAATCTGTGCAATTTAGTTTTTTATTGCTGTTATATAAGAGAAATAATATGGGACCTAAAATAGACCCCTTTGAGACTTAACTTATGGTAGTTATATATTAAATTATAATATCGATATATATATTTGAATAATTAATTCAATTATAATATGAAGAGATATTTATTTTTTTATTTAATTTAATAAATAGTAGAAACTGCCGGTGACTTAAAAGCTAATCGGCGTATCGGTAGAGACAATAGGTACATCCATCTTATGTTATAATTCAAACGTAATAAAAAATTCGTTTCGATTGTTGGCGATTCGTTGATGACGTCAAACCCAATATGGCTGACAGTTTGACGTTCCGCCAGAGTGACGTAACAACAAGAGGTATGCAATCACTCTCGTCTAGAATTTAATATTCTAAATCGATGATTTTGATTCGCCATCAAACTTTTATATGATTTTAATCTTAGATTACTTTAAATAAAAACAATTTATGATGTTGTTCTAACTAAATAAACTTAATTATAGATTCATCTATGTAGAGACGGCCTTCTTTTGGATGTGGTGGGTACGCCAAGGTGACGATGTACGTCACAAGGTCCATACCCTAGTACGACAGGGTCGGTTACAGTTTGTAGGGGGCGCGTGGAGTATGAACGACGAAGCTGCGTCACACTACCAAAGTACTATCGATCAATTTACTTGGGGTTTGAAGTAAGTATATTTTAATTTTGAAATTGTATGTTGAAAACGTACGAGCCACGTGTTGGTGGTCACCGTCGCCCATAAACATTGGCCGTGTAAGAAATATTGACCATTCCTTATTGATTATGCAATGCGCGACCAACCTTGGGAACTAAGATTCGTTAGTCCCTTGTTTACCTACAGGCAGGTTCAAGGGTGATTGAGCCATTGTAACACTGGCTCAATCACCCTTGAACCGTATTCAATATTGCTGTTTAGTGGTAGAATATGTGATGAGTGGGTGGTACTTACCCAAACCGGCTTGCTCAAGGCCCAACAATCAATTATTATTCTTATAATCACTTTTGTAAGTATTTAAATTATTATCAAATAAATCTGTTTCAAATGAAGCTATTCAATGCGCATTGGAAAAATGTGATAGAATTAGCTCCAAACGCTTTGAAAAGGAGGAGGGACCTTTAAAATATCATAGTTAATTCGTGCTTGGCGATGGAGGAGAACGTCGTGAGAAAACCTGCGTATACAGTAACAGTAACAGCCTGTTAATGTCCCACTGCTGGGCTAAGGCCTCCTCTCCCTTTTAAGGAGAAGGTTTGGAGCTTATTCCACCACGCTGCTCCAATGCGGGTTGGTAGAATACACATGTGGCAGAATTTCAATGAAATTAGACACATGCAGGTTTCCTCACGATGTTTTCCTTCACCGTCAAGCACGAGATGAATTATAAACACAAATTAAGCACATGAAAATTCAGTGGTGCTTGCCCGGGTTTGAACCCACGATCATCGGTTAAGATTCACGCGTTCTAACCACTAGGCCATCTCGGCTTTTTTTCAGGGGATCAGCTACCTCGAGGGAAGTCAGTATTGTCAAGCTGGTTTAAATTGACAAATCAGTCAGATGAGACTCAAATAGAGTTTACCTTAACCTGGGTCAGATTCCGATAACCTGCGGATGTCGAATTAAAATACTATTCACCAACGCTGATTGTAGCAGTGGGATGGAAGTTCGAACCCTACTACTCAAGAGAAGAGTTTGTCCTTCCTAGAATTGGGGCATGTGACAACTGTTACTTTATTAAAATTATGTTATTTTTTTAGAAAACTGAATGAAACATTCGGTCCATGTGCGACACCACGTGTGGGATGGCAGATAGATCCATTCGGTCATTCTCGCGAGTTCGCATCCTTGCTCGCGGCTATGGGATACGACGGTCTATTTCTAGGCAGGATAGACTACCAGGATAAACGAGCGAGGCTGTCGCAAAAACGTATGGAAATGCTATGGAGGGGAGATGATGATTTAGGTAAGTTTAAGGATATCTAAAAAAAGTAATTGTGATTCGAATGATTAATTACAATAATTAACGTAAAATGAAACCAAAAAGTGAAGAAATGTCATCGACATGGCCGTTTCATGTGTCTTTTATTTCAATACTAACATTAGGAAAAATATTGACTTACCACTGGATGCCTCTTTTTCGTGGGATGTCTTAGCCCAGTAGTGGGGATTTCACACGTAATTTTCTTCTTAAACTTTACATGCATTACATAATGTGCATTTTTACCTTCTTTCCATGTTTAGTTTTAGATGATACGAAAAATCACTATTATTCAAAGTTACGTAGTATTTTCTGGGTAGGAATCAGGGGGGGGGATTATACTACAGTAACAGCCCGTGAATGTCCCACTGCTAAGCTATGGCCTCTTCTACTTTTTTTTCGGAAGAAGATTTAGAACTTATTCCACCACGCTGCTCTAATGCGGGTTGGTGGAATACACATAGCAGAATTTCAGTTAAATTATACAAACAGATTTCCTCACGATGTTTCTCTTCACCGTCAATTACGAAATGAATTATAGACTCAAATTAAGCACATGAAAATTCAGTGGTAAGCCCGGGTTTAAACCTACAATACGTGTTATCCTATTAAATGTTAGGATATTAATTATATTTGTACGTTTAAGGTAATTCCTCGGACATTTTCACGGGAGCACTTTACAACACGTACTCCCCTCCACCGGGCTTCTGTTTCGACGTACTCTGCGATGACGAACCGATTATTGACGATCCGAATTCGCCCATGTTCAATGTCGAAGCGAGGGTACGTATCAACTATTATAACTATAGTGTAATATTCAATAATTGTATTTTTTTATATATATAAAAGTTGCTATCAACGCCATCTATCGTCGTATCTTATAAATATTCTGTTAAAGACATTTAGAAACATCACACACTACAGAGCTTAACAATATAAATTGCTAAACCAATTATTGCCTTACAATTTAGTTAATAACATATAATGAGAAATACATAAGAATTTTGTGTAGATCGTTCTCTAATATTATAAATATGCTAATAAGTTGCTTTGTACTATAATCAATTATTGATTATATAAACAATAACAGATAAAAAATGTGTTTTATATACAGTAACAGCCTGTTAATGTCCCACTGCTGGGCTAAGGCCTCCTATCCCTTTTGGGGAGAAGGTTTGGAGCTTATTCCACAACGCTGCTCCAATGCGGGTTGGTAGAATACACACGTGACAGAATTTCAATGAAATTAGACACATCCAGGTTTCCTCACGATGTTTTCCTTCACCGTCAAGCACGAGATGAATTATAAATACAAATTAAGCACATGAAAATTCAGTGGTGCTTGACCGGGGTTGAACCCATGGCCATCTCGACTATCTATATAGTTTTTTATATAAATTAATATAATTAACTTAAATTTTTCATAATATTAACAATAATAAAATTACACAAAAATATAAGTGACAATGATATTGACATCCAGACCATTAATTATGTCTTATAAATGTATAAGACGTATAAATAAAACTAAAAGTAGTTCTGTTTTTATCATATATCTTGTAGAAATTGAGCGACTTTGTATAATTTGTTCGTCCGACACGGTCAATGTGCACGTGCGGCACGGTCGAGTGTTCGCAATACAATGATTTCTCACGATGAGTCATGTAACTGTCAAAGCGTATTTTTTCACTGTCAGTGTTGCCATTAGTCGTACACGAGTCAAAACTAAGACTATATTTAATCACTTATTTATTCTCTAACTTATGTGTATTCAGATTTTGGTCGGGTCGTGTCGGAAGAATGTATCTAATTCCCTGGCAACTTTTTCGTAAATGTTTGTAGAAGAATTAAATTGGTTGTGGAATATAAGGGGATTGAAACGTCCTGGTTTATTGGGTTACATTGGTAGATGTTTGTGCAGTCTCCATTGAGAATGGCTGTCGACTGAACTAGTCCGAAATCACGTAATAATTAATAAAATATACCAATTAATAAATATTTCTTACACCGCCAATGCGCCAACCTTGGATACTAAGGTGTTATGTCCCTTGTGCCTGTAATGGGAACGCAACAATTTCTGTTCAGTGGCAGCATATCTTATGGATGGTACAGAAAGGCTTGCACAAAGCTCTACCAACAAATAAACTTGCCTGAGTCTGTCTGGACTTTTTGCTTTTAGGACTATTTCGGCTTATAGAACTATAATATTGATTAAAACCATTCGATGTGTCGCCAACTGTGGTATTTAAGATCATATCCCTGGTGGTACTAAATAATTCACATAACTATAGTCGTTCCAACCACGGGAGGAGTAAAGACAAATAAACAACTTGGACCTTGAAATGACGCGACGTCATAACAATTTATTTAAACACGCAAACATAAACGTAAGTTGACATGTGTTTTTCAAACTGTCAAGCTTATGTACTAAGGCATAACATTATAAGTAACATATCATATCTCAAATTAAAAAAAAGGTATATATAATTTGGCTAGTGTTGTATTTGTATTGCACTTCTTATAAAGAAATGAGCTATAAAAAAACCCGCTGAGTTTCTTTCGCCGGTTCTTCTCGGGTCTGTGGTGTTTATTTCCGAACCGGTGGTAGATTTATGACAATCAATAAGCAAGTGTAACGCTTCTATATTGAATAAAGATTTTTGACTTTGACTTGACTTAACATTTACTCAAAATTTTGGTTTGTGATTTTGGTGACTGGAGCTCACTATCCTTCATGGGTTATTTGGATAACCTGCGTTAATTATAGCAAAAGGTTAATTATTGGTCGAGACCTTGAATAGGGGGGTATTTAGGCAAACGCTTGGGCAAACGTAGTGTAGGACACCCTGTGACAAGATGGACCGACGATTTAAAAAAGGTGGTAGGTTCGGGATGGATGCGGACTGCCCAAGATCGGGATGGTTGGCGTCCCCTCCCGATTTCAACGGCGTCCTACGCCGAGGTCCGGCCTCACAGGAGGCACCCTTAAGACGTCCGAATCTCTTGAGCCCCTCGTGTGGCTCCCAACATCCGGCTGAATTCATCTCGCCCACCCCCCCCCGGTGACGCTGTAAAGGCCACTCTGGCCAACAGCAACTAGACATTTCGAAAAAATAAAAAAGATGGTTGGCGTTCTATGGGGGAGGCTTTCGTCCAGCAGTGGACGGCAAAAAGCTGAAAAAAAAACCTTTAATAGTCACTGGATTCGCGAAAAAATTTACGTTTTGAATGTCGGCGAAGTTGTTATCGAAACCTTGGTTGAATTAAAGTGGTTACATTTTTCAAAGGTTACGAAATTTATTGAAATATGCAGAAATATGTTCAAAAGTTATGAAACGAATAACATTTTGGTGACGATGGGTGAAGACTTCCAGTATCAAGATGCGGCGATGTGGTTTATCAATTTGGACAAGCTTATCCAGTGAGTTACATGCAAGTGCATGTTAGTGCATGCTAGTTACACGTGCACGTATAGCTTTTGCATTTTGCATTTTTTAAGCAGTATAATAATTGTTATTGCTGGATTTTTTATAGAAGAATGTTGCCATTTGTAAATTTGATTTTGTTCGTGATTCTTGGTCTTCATTACCATACCTAATTAAAAATGGATGAATTCGCCGTAAATTGCGGGCAAAGGTATAATAGTAGTATAATAAATAATTAGAATTATTTTCAACCCGTGGGAGGATTTAGACTTTTTCGAGGTCGTACCATTTAGTCCTCAACTATAAATACATAATGAGTGAGTCAGTGTAATTACAAATGCAAGGGATATGACGTCTTAGATCCAACTGTTGCCATTTCAATTATGGTATAAGGAGTGGTTTATATGTATGTACTGTGGTGCCAGTGTATTTACCACCTGGTGGCACCAGCCGAAAAAAAAGCTCGGAAAAAAGCCGAGATGGCCTAGTGGTAAGAACGCGTGAATCTTAACCGATGATCGTGGGTTCAACCCGGGCAAGCACCACTGAATTTTCATGTGCTTAATTTGTGATTATAATTCATCTCGTTCTTGACGGTGAAGGAAAACATCGTAAGGAAACCTGCATGTGTCTAATTTCACTGAAGTTCTGTCACATGTGTAACCTTCTCCTCAAAACCGGAGAGGAGGCCAGCCCAGCAGTGGGACATTCACAGGCTGTTACGGACGGCACCATTTCACTCGTCTGATATCATAAGCGTATCGATACGATGCTGATAGAGAAAATGGTCTCTAGTCTTCGTATATACACCAATATAATATAAACATATTAGTTGTCACTGAGTTAGCTGACGTAGACCTTGCTCAGGCGCAGCCTTGAGGCGGACTGTCGATCTTATGAAAGTTATCAAGATGAGATCAATTTTTAGTACTTTTTATAATTTTGACATATTCCTAACAGTTAGTAGAATTGCGAACGGATTTTCATATGTTTTTCACCAATGAATGGAGTTATTGTGTAAATTGGGTGAAATATGACGATGATTGAAAAAGATTTCGAAATGAAAAATGCAGGTATACTATATTTATTGGTGGTAGGGCTTTGTGCTCCTCTGGGTAGATACCACATACTCATCAGATATTCTACCGCAAAACAGCAGAACTTGGTATTGTTGCGTTCCGGTTTGAATGATGACTGAGCCAGTGTAATTACAGGGACAAGGGACTTAACATCTTAGTTTATTTATTATTCATTTATTCAGAAAGAACCCCATCAGAAATATACAATATATAAATATATACAAGTTACATAAAAATTAATTACCTTATTATTATTATTATTAAAATATACCCCCAATTATAGAAGAACACAACACGCATAAGAACACTGTTGATACTCACAACGTATGAATTAATTAACAAACAAGATTAAACTAAGTAGACAAAACAAATTATAAAAAAAAATTCAATCTTAAAACAAAAATAAAAAAAAATAAAAGTAAATAAACATATTAAAACAAACAGCAAACGTAGTAACAATAATCAGGTATTATGGAAGGCATAAGTTCCTTTCCAAGGTTATAGTTCCCAAGGTTGGTGGCGCATTTTCGATATAAGCGATGGTTAATATTTCTTACAGTGCCAATATCTATGGGCGTTAGTGACCACTTACCATCAGGCGGCCCATATGCTCGTCTCCAATTCTAAACAAAAATTGGATAATGCAGGCATACTATAGCAAAAGTATCGTGAGGCTGAAAGTCTTAGATTAAAGTCAGCCTAACTCTCATACGTCCACTGTCTGGAGTGTGGCTTGCGATAAGGAACTTCGTTTCACAGATATTAATTATAAATCCCATACCAGGTAACATCTTTTATCCGACAAGTTCACCAAATGTCAGCATCATACCAAACGAAAAACGTTCTCGTGACGATGGGTGATGATTTTCAATATCAACAAGCTGAAATGTGGTTTATGAATCTTGACAAATTAATTGAGTAAGTGCAGTTAATTGTTACAAATGTGTTCAACAATATAATAATAATGTCCTCCAGACCGATGTCGGCCACGGCGGCCAATCTCAAGAGAGATTAGCCAACTGCGCAGGAGATATTATAGTGCACAAGTGTGTGCGTAACACAGGTGCACTCTCATATTCTGATGGGGCGACAATCCGACACGATCGGAAAGAGTTAAGATCCAGGACCAAAGGCTTAACGTGCTTTCTGAGGCGCGGGAATGTACACACTTCCAACTTCCAGACTTAGGGCTGCTACTGAGAATTTTCTGACAGAAATACCCAATAACTTTTTATTGACCCATCCCCAGACCTCGAGTCTGCGGCGGTATAACAAGCAACTAGACCAACGAGGCAGTCAATACCGCTTCGCATTTAAATAATTCTATTACTAACATGCTTGCTTGTTAAATGGCACAGTGACCTCACGCGTACTAATGCTACTACTAGGGCTATTCTGTAAGAACAAACTCGAAACTCATCGCAGGAAACGGTCGTGAAATGTCAGAAGGTGCTATGCAACATTGACCATAATAATCGTAATATTTCAAAAACACACGCATCAAAATAGCATATCACCTTTATTATTATAACATTACAATAATATACTCATCAAAAGAGTATGTTACCAAAAGCCGATTGTTAAAATTTCACGTGTGAGTGATGAAGTGAGTTCTTACAGAACCGCATCACTGATGATTGAATACAACACTACACTGGTGATGACGTCCTCTTGACCGATTTCGGCAACGGCAGCCAATCTTAAGGGAGATTAGCCAACATATTATACAAGTGTGTGCGAATACACATACACATATGCACTCTCTATTCCCTCATTCTCGTGATAAGACGGAATCCGACACGACCGGAGAGTGTTTAGGCGCAGAAAATAATGCTTTCACTATCTACGACCTGCCTGGAACGCATTCTCCCAGCGACCGGACGTTACTTCAACAGAGAGTTGGTACATCCTGGCTGGCCTAGGCCAGTCTGGGTACGGGCCTCGGGGTTGCCCCCTTTACTCGGGCTGTTCCTTCTCGACGGTTTTGACCGTCGCGTCATTTCATTCTGGCCCAAAGGGCCAGGGTCTATAAGTGACCCAGTGGCTACTTCAACACGTACCGACAAATCATTGATTTAAATACGAGCTAATAGATGGCGTTGTTTATCCGACTTTAGTAAATATATAATTTGTCTTTTATCTATATAGAAACTTATTTCAAATTTCTGTCATTACCAAAAAGAATCCTAATACATTTTTATGTTTTCGAATTCAACAGATAGACACGTTCGTCAAATACGTGTTAGAACAGAGTAATAAGTTCAGGACAAATAACGTTATCATTACAATGGGGGGTGATTTCACGTACCAGGACGCTGTCATGTGGTATAGTAATCTAGACAAACTTATCGAGTGAGTTCAATGACTTATATATTATATTATATTTATTTATATATTACTGGCGGTAGAGCTTTGTGCAAGCTCGTCTAGGTAGATACCATCCACTCATCAGATATTCTACGCAAAACAGCAGTACTTGGTATTGTTGTGTTCCGGTTTGAAGGGTGAGTGAGCCAGTGTAATAAACAAGGGACATAAAATCTTAGTTCCCAAGGTTAGTGGCGCATTGGATATGTAAGCGATGGTTGACATTTCTTACAATGCCGATGTCTAAGGGCGTTGGTGACCACTTACCATCAGGTGGTCCATATGCTCGTCCGCCTTCCTATTCTATAAAAAAAAAATACTACAATGTCGTTGATCTAGAAGCTTTTAAGTATGTGGATGATCCTGGTTTCAAATCCCGTGAATTTCTTTTGGGACATTCTCAATAGTATCCATGTGCCTCGGACAGCACGTTAAGATGTTGATTATGCGCTTTAATTCTCTAGTTTTATGGTTATCTGATTATGCATACACTTATGCGGTTTTGCTTGCGTGGATGGCTAATCTGGCTTGCGAAAATCTTGCACGATAATAATAGTTTTTTTACTCCCAAAAATTAGAATCATTTGTCATATTTATATATTTGTTTTTTTTTTTTACAATAAACATATGAAATACGTAATTTAAACTAAATTATATGATATTTAAAGTTTTGCATGTAAATATATTTTATGTAAAAAAATGCATGTGTATTGCTTGTGAGTAAAGTCAAGTTCTCATCGTATTAACGAAAATAATTCACAATGTCGCTCAACTGAGAATTTGAATTTAATTTTTGATTCCATTGATTATTTGTTTCCAAAAAACTACGCAATACGATTCGAAAAATAGATGCGTTCATTTTTAATAAAAGTTCAAATTTTAAATGGCAACAAGCTCGCATGTGCGAACACGCTTGTTTAAATTAGGTATTATTAAATTTTCTATATAATATAATTTCAGATATACAAATATAAAATCAGCACACGATGGCTTAAACATAAAACTGTTCTATTCAACACCGGATTGCTATTTAAAAGCGGTGAAAGATTCTAAGTAAGTATATATTTTATTTTATAAATTGCATTACGTCATCTCAATAATAAGCCGAAATGGCCCTGTGGTAAGAACGCGTGAATCTTAACCGATGATCGTGGGTTCAAACCCGGGCAAGCACCACTGAATTTTCATGTGCTTAATTTGTGATTATAATTCATCTCGTGCTTTACGGTGAAGGAAAACATCGTGAGGAAACCTGCATGTGTCTAATTTCACTGAAATTCTGCCACATGTGTATTCTACCAACCCGCATTGGAACAGCGTGGTGGAATAAGCTCCAAACCATCTCCTCAAAAAGAGGAGAGGAGGCCTTTAGCCCAGATGTGGGACATTCACAGGCTGTTACGGATTATGGATTACGGATCTCAGTAAGGGGCCGTCAAAAAAATTGCAAAAATTTCCTCACGTAGTTATTGCTCCCTTATTATTACAATTAAAGTAATAATCTTGTGTTCTTCATACTCTAAATACGTATTAATTACTGTTAGACAATTACAAGACGTCCGGAATACTAATACATCACTATACGATTACTATATACTTATAAAATAAAGTCCCGTCGCGTCTGTCTGTATGACCGCGATAAACTCAAAAACTACCGCACGTATTTTCATACAGTTTTCACCAGTGGACGGTGTGATTCATGAGAAAGTTTCAGATGTATAATTCATTATGGTTTTGCATAAATTGGCTGTTATATGACGATGATTGTTGAAGATGTCGGAATAACCGCCTGTGAGGTTTACTGTCGCGTAAACCATTAGAGTTATATATATTACGATAAACGTTCTATGTAGACCTGTATTCTACCTTATCCCAGCAGTGGGACTTAAACGGGCTACTTTTCGAAACAATTTTACGGTTTATCTCCCATCAATTTTAGTCCGATCCTACCAACAAAACAAGATGACTTCTTCCCCTACGCGAGCGACCCCACAGCGTACTGGACCGGATACTTCACCTCCCGACCGACTACCAAGTTTTTCGAGCGCCAGGGAAACCGTTTCCTACAGGTAAGTTACGCTTTTACCTTTGTTAAGTTACGATTATTGTATTTTGATTTCTATTTATTTTATATATGTATTTTTGTGTGTACAAATGTGAGTATGCTTGTTACGCTTTTACCTATCAACTCACTCAATCGTTAATAATGAAAATTTATACACGTTGTTTGTGTATATCTGGCATAACATATTAACATACTATATAGTCTATGACCGACCTGAAACTATAAACGATTGTTATATGAAAGTTACATATAAAACGGATCAGTACTTTTTACATGAAACCGAAAAAAATGTTGATTTTCAGACGAGATATATGAATTGCATGTAAGTGCAAAGTTACTCACGAAATTGAATGTGTATACGTGTGAGCTCGTGTACTAAACTCACGCACACATTGACGCACTCACAATAACGTATCTCACGCTGACGTCATAACGCTCGATCTCTCAGTTAGCTATCTCGATCACTAAGTCCTCGTAAATAGCTGAACCGATTTGGATGATATTTAGTGTGTACATTTCAACGTGTTCCTGGATGGTTTGAAAACTAAATTGGATCCGGTAGGTGGCGCTGCTGTCGGTACATCACCAAATGAAAAAATGTCTGTATCGCAGGTCGACGTCTGTCGAGTCCGCTAGTCGGATATCAATTTTGACATTGAGTTTTGTCTTTTAGTACGTTTATACTTTGATGGGCCGGTTGGCGTGGTTGGTAGATACTTGCCTTTCACACCGAAGGTTGTGGGTTCGATTCCCACCCAGGACAGACATTTGTGTGCATGAACATGTCTGTTTGTCTTGAGTCGGGGTGTAATTATCTATATAAGTATGTATTTACAAAAGAAAAGTAGTATATGTAGTATATCAGATGTCTGGTTTCCATAGTACGAGCTCTGCATAGTTTGGGATCAGATGGCCTTGTGTGAATAATGTCCCAGGATATTTTTTTTTTAAACAAGCAATTAAAATAAGTCCACAGATTATACAAAATCATTTAAAAGCAAACCCTACATGCTATTTAACTCACTAAATACTATTACTTTCTACAAAGAGAATATTTAAAAACAAAAACGAAGCGTGAGCATAATAGAAAATTATAGTTTGTATATATATATATATGCATATATGTTTATAATTTAAAAAAGAAACTGATATCTAAACATATATTAGAGGAAGTCGGAAAGTAGCAATAGATGAAAAGTTGAAGAGGGTATGTGATTAGGAGGGTTGAAAAACATGTTACTAGAAGGGTATGTAAGAGTATGGATATAGGGGACGGGGGAGGCCGAAGCTGGTGTGGATTTTTTTTATAGAGTAGGAAGGCGGACGAGCATATGGGCCTGATGCCACCTGATGGTGAGTGGTCACCAAACGCCCTTAGACATTGGCATTGTAAGAAATGTCAACCATCGCTTACATAGCCAATGCGCCACCAACCTTGGGAACTAAGATTTTATGTCCCTTGTGCCTATAATTACACTGGCTCACTCACCCTCCACACAACAATATCAAGTATTGCTGTTTTGCGGTAGAATATCTGATGAGTGGGTGGTACCTACCCAGACGAACTTGCACAAAGCTCTACCACCAGGATGGATTGCGTAAGAAAGGATATGTGTATAAAATGAGTAAGTATTGAGATGAGGGGTGACGGAGAGAAGTGGGAGGAAAAAATATGATGTGCCGATCCCACGTAGTGGGATAAGGGCAGGAAGACAAAAAGATATCTAAACATTAAACATTTTATTAATGAATAAATACTTAAAAATAAAAGTTGGTACATTTTAAAACTATGTTTGTGTATGTTTTGATTCAATGGTAACCTTCGACGTTACAGATGGTGAAGCATTTGCAAATCCTAGGAGGTCTGGAGGAACACAACAAATTCGTGCTGAACGAATTAAAGAGTGCTATGGGTGAGATTCATTTGATAATGACTTTGTCCGCGTTGAACAATTATCTTTTTTACGCCAATAATGACTTATAGTAAAAAAATGATACCTTGAGTTACCGTACCGTAACCGTAACAGCCTGTGAATGTCCCACTGCTGGGCTAAAGGCCTCCTCTCCTCTTTTTGAGGAGAAGGTTTGGAGCTTATTCCACCACGCTGCTCCAATGCGGGTTGGTAGAATTCACATGTGGCAGAATTTCAGTGAAATTAGACACATACAGGTTTCCTCACGATGTTTTCCTTCACCGTAAAGCACGAGATGAATTATAATCACAAATTAAGCACATGAAAATTCAGTGGTGCTTGCCCGGGTTTGAACCCACGATCATCGGTTAAGATTCACGCGTTCCTACCACAGGGCCATCTCGGCTTTTCCTTGAGTTACATTATTTCAATTTTCTTAGGGATTTCTAATTTAAAAAAAAAAAAAATATCTAGCCTATGTTACTCGCTGATAATGTAGCGTTCTGTGACTGAAAGAAATTTTAAAATCGGTTAAGTAGATTTTGAGTTTATCCGTTACAAACAAACATAAAAAATCAAATCATTTCTCTGTGTAATATAAGTGTAGTCAAAACTGTAATCGTCAAATCAAATCTCTCCTCAAATCGTCGTACGAGCTCGCACTTTCCTGTGTCGCGGCAAATCATTTTAGTGTTTCGGCCCTAAAGCTCGCCTAGTTAAGATTTCAGTAAATATTGAGAGAAATTTTGTTGTAATTTAAATTATTATAATAAAAATGGTATGAGTGCCAAGGTGCTCACGAGAATTTATGTGTGAACATGTGTGCTCGTGTACCGATCTCACGCACACATTAACGCACTTACAATAACGAATCTCACGCTGACGTCATCACGCTCGGACTCTCCGTTAGGTATCGTGTTCCGAGCGCTAAGATGTTCACACATCATTATTTCTTAAGATTAGCGGTTTCAAACCCACGCGAACACCGCTGTCCTTATTTTGTGTTTATAATTCATCTCGTGCTTTCCGATGAAGGGAAATATCCTGAGGAACCCTGCGTGTGTCTAATTTCACTGAAATTCTGCCGCATACATATCCAGCTCGAATTGAAGCAGCGTAGTGGAATGATCTCGAAATCTTTTCCCAGTAGTGTTCACACTGGTGCTTTTTTTTATAGAATAGGAAGGCTGACGAGCATATGGGCCACCTGATGGTCATAAAAGTGGTCACCAACGCCCATAGACATTGGCATTGTAAGAAATGTTAACCATCGCTTACTTCACCAATGTGTGACCCGTGGGAACTAAGATGTTATCTCCCTTGTGCCTGTAATTACACTGGCTCACTCACCCTTCAAACCGGAACACAACAATACCAAGTACTGCTGTGTTTTAGAATATCTGATGAGTGGGTGGTACCTACCCAGACGAGCTTGCACAAAGCTCTACCATCAGTTTTTTATTTGTATACATTTTTATTTCCAATACGATAATAATGCTTCAGGTGTAATGCAACACCACGACGCAATAACGGGCACTGAGAAGCAACACGTCGCGCATGACTACGAGAGGCTCTTGGACGTCGCCATAGAGGACGCTCTCTTCGTAGCGAGGCAGGCTTTCAAGTGAGTACATCTCTGAATCGCGCTATCGTGTTTCGTTTAACATCCAGCATATAATAATGTCCTACAGACCGATTTCGGCCACGGCGGCCAAACTCAAGAGAGATTAGCCAACTGCGCAGGAGATATTATAGTGCACGAGTGTGTGCGCAAACACAGGTGCACTCTCTATTCCCTAACTCAAGAAAGAACGGGAGGACCGGAAAGAGTTCAGGCGCAAAACCACACACTTTCGACTTCCAGCTGCCGGCTGCTGCTGAGAATTTTCAACAGCAAAACCCAATAATATTTTACTGGATCAATCTGCAATTTGAACCCACGACCTCGGGGTCTGCGCGCGGAGTGAAGTTGACAAATTGCTCTTTTCAAAAAATAGAAAAACAAATCATATAATAAGTTTTAGGCTTAAAAAGTTTATTTCCTACACGAGAAACGTATCACATAATATTAATTCTCTCATATCTATATTATAATTATTGGTGTCTTTATACAAAAGCCAGAGATGGCCCAGGGGTAAAAACGCGTAAATCTGAACCGATGATCGTAGGTTCAAACCCGGGCAAGCACCAATGAATTTTCATGTGCTTAATTTGTGATTATAATTTATCTCGGGCTTGACGGCGAAGGAGAACGGCTTTTTCGGTGAAGGAAAACATCATGAGGAAACCTGCATGTGTCTAATTCAACTGAAATTCTGCCATATGTGTATTCCACCAACCCGCATTGGAACTCAAAAAGAAAGAGGAGGCTTTAGCTCAGCAGTGGGACATTTACAGGCTGTTACTGTATACAAAATTAAAAGTATTACATTACTGACGAGCCGGTTGGCGTAATTGGTAGATTTCTACTAATTACGCCACTTTCTTCCTTTCACGCCGATGGGTGTGGGTTCGATTCCCACCCGGGACACAAATTTGTGTGCATGGACATGTCTGTTTGTCCTGAGTCTGGGTTTAATTATCTATATAATTATGTATTTACAAAAGAAAAGTAGTATATGTAGTATATCAGATGTCTGGTTTTCATAGTACGAGCTTAATTTGGGATCCGATGGCCGTGTGTGAATTATGTCCCAGGATATTATTATTATTATTTTTTTGCTGAAGTCAAGCTTTGTCAGTGACTTCTTAGTTCAGTCTTGAATTTTACGAAAGATTTCTCATAAAATCGTTAAGCTATTATACGTATGTATGTAAGTTAAACACTGATTTCTAAAAAACATTTCTTCAGTAAAATTGCACAAAGGGACGCCCTGAAGCCGCCACTCCTCAGCTACGATAGATGTCGCTTCAATGAATCGAGTTGTCACACGAGTGAAACAAGTCGACAGTTTGTGGTGAGTGTAACATCTTAAAACAAATTCCTTAACAAATGTAATAATTCTTTATTCAAATAGGTTAGTAGGCTATTCACTCGATGGTAGGGCTTCGTGCAATCCCATTTGGTACCACCCATTCATCTGATATTCAACCGCCCAACAGCAATAATTAAAACTTTTGTGTTCCGGTTTGAAGGGTGAGTGAGCCAGTGTAATTACATGCACAAGACATAAACATCTTAGTTCCCAAGGTTGGTGGCGCATTGATGATATTAATAGTTCTTACAGCGCTAATATCTTTGGGCGATGGTGACCATTTACCATAAAAAGTAGGCTTATACGGGCACCGGTTTGGAGTGTAGATTCTACCAAGAAGATCCGACAAGGATCTTAGTAATTAATCTTTTTCATATTTTTAATGATATGCATTGTTGTTTAGAAATGTTTAGAATTCAACAGATATTAACTGCACTCATTTTAATCCCCGACGCAAAACGAGGGATTTTATAAGTCTGACGTGTTTGTCTGTCTACATGAGATCGTAGCTCTCGAACGGATGAACCGATTTTCATTTAGTTGCTTTTGTTTGAAAGATTTATTTGTCGAGAGTGTTTTAGGCTATGTTTGAATTAATTTAGCCGTTTAATAGTTATGGGGGCTGGATGAGGGGATGAATAAACGATAGCAAACTAATATAACTTCGTGGTGTACCAAAAGAATTTGATGTTTATATTGAAATAAAAATAAGCAAGTTGATTAAGCGGTTTTATTTATCATTTAGATTTAAAATAGCTATTTAGTTAAACACTGATTTATCTCGTTCTCATCATTGATTTCATATTCGAAAGAAAAAGACAGAGCATTGTTTAACTAACCACCCGCTAACCAACTTTATAAAGGACTTATAAATATGACCGTTTTTTTAACGTTATATATGAGGAAACATATATATATATATACGATGACGTATTGATCGTTTCGAAGTCTGTTAAAAACAACGTATTTCTTTTGTTATTGATTTGTATCTCCACAGACATGTGACCTTACCATTTATTTTTATTGCAATACTCTCAATTAATTATTTACAAACACATAAATACATAACTTAATTACTGTTTATTATGTTATTGAAGGTAACAATATACAACCCGTTGGGGTGGATGGTGATGGAACCGATACACATACCAGTATTAAACGCAACTTACGAAGTTTACGCGCCAAATGGTGAGTAACGTTTATTGTAATCCAGAAGCGAAAATTAATTTTTATAAAAACTTTGAATTTTAAAAATAGAATACCAAATCATACAAATTGTTGTAAATAACTCACTCAATCACTCTTAAAAATACAAATAACACATTTGAACAAATCACAAGTTGCGCCAATAATAAATTAATTACTTTACCTTTCTGACAACTAACAAAATGGCGGTTCGAAATTAGCGCGCGTTTTTTTTTTACAACGCTATTGTATGGGTGAAGGAATCTCCTAATTATATTTTATAATCAGTTTTCGCCCACATTTTAGGGAGAGGGGAGCAGTAAAAGTATATATGTCTTTCCGTTAGGGTTCGAGCTGGCTTCGTGCTAAATCTCATCAAAATCGATTCAGTGATTTAGCCGTAAAAGCGAAACAGAGTGACTTTCGCATTTTTAATATTACGAGCCGAGATGGCCTAGTGGTTAGAACGCGTGAATCTTAACCAATGATCGGATGTGGGTTCGAACCAAGGCAAGCTCCACTGAATTTTCATGTGCTTTATTTGTGTTTGTTTTTATAATTCATATCGTTCATGACGGTGAAGTAAAACATAGAGATTAGCCCTGCATGTGTCTAATTTCATTAATATTCTGCCACATGTGTGGAATACAACCAACCCGCATTGGAGCAGCTCCTCAAACAAGGAGATGAGGCCTTAGCCCAGCAGTGGGACATTCACAGGCTGTTACTTTACTTTTACTTTTTAATATTAGCCTTTATAGATCCTACTAGTGTATCATTAAAGCTGTTGGTCCTACGGTTGAACCCTCTCCGGTCATGTCCAGTGTTATAAGAGTGAGGGAATAATGTTCGTAGTGCTTCTGTGTTTGCGCACAGACTTGTACACTGCACAGCGCAGTTGATTTGTTTCTAATGAATGGCGTAATCGAAATGTCTACGTCAAACAATATCAATTTTATCAGCAAGAACCTAGAAAAATTATATTTGTTTATTTCCAGGCGAAAAAATAACATCACAATTAATAGACATACCGGAACCTGTAAAAAAAATACCAACGAGAAAGTCGGGAGCGACTCACGAATTAGTTTTCATAGCCAAGCTACATCCGCTCGGAGTGAAATCGTTTTACGTTAAAAAGATAACGAAAAAATCTAAAAGGGACGTTATATCGAAAACGAATGATTACTACGGTAATATAAATGATTACTGGAAGAATTTACACGATAACTTCGTTGAAATACACAATTTAGATGACGGAAAAGATTATAAGATAAAAGAAGAACAAATTCCTCTACCGATATCAAGAGTTGACACTAAAATTAATATTGAAAAAGGCATAAATGTCGATATATTGAAAGATAAAGATGACAATAGTAACGTTAAAGAATTGGAAAGAATTATAAAAGAAGCTAAAACGGAGACGGTTGGCAGAGCGAGGAGCTTAGACAAGAAGCGGAATTATCCAATTCTCAATGAAGAAGAATTGAGAATGTTGGCTGATGAGCCGACGGTCGTTGAACGTATGGATGAAGACTATTTGGAAAACGAGGTGAGTTTTAATAAATTATAATCATTTGGATGTCAGTAGGATTTGGCAAACATCTTCTTTTTTTTAAAGAATCTTATAATTGCTAATATTCCTATAGTATAGTGGGAGAGGGGGGCAGTTGAGAGTAAAGCTTGTGTTAGTGGGGATCGAACGAACTTGCGACTTTTACATGTTATATACTAAATAACATGACTATAACGTTGATCTGGTGAAATGGGTGATCAGAAACGTTGTCTCACCTTAGGCGGGTTTTGTATCACTACACACTCTTTGTACACTCTTCTATCATATATAAAGTTTATTTCGACTTGGGCTTTAAATTTCGATAATTACTTATTTGATATTATAATTTTTGTCTGTACTGAGTAGGTACCAACTAGACATATTATTTAAAAAATCATATAACTTCGTCTTCGCCAGGGCTTCTGTCATGTGTTGATAAAAAAAAACGCAGTCACAGTTACTGCCGACAGAAGTGAAAACTGGAAACTGTTAAATATATTCGTCCAATTTCCACATCTATTGGCACTCCGAGTAATAATTCTATCCCTTTTTGTTATTAGGCTCTTTATTCATCAGAATACACAGTATGTCGCTAACTCGGTACAAAATATTAATACAGCTTAAATTAAATAAATAATAGTTAAAATACAATCTTTATTATCCTCATTAATTTCCACAATACTTAAATTATTTGTACATTCAACGATTTCATTATATCAACATTAGCATGTCGGTGACGCGAAGCCACGAGTCCATCCCCTATAATAAACGAGCGCAACGCCTAAAGAAGTTTTCACATAAACAAAAATGTCTTTACCCGTTAAATTTATCGAAATCGATCAAAATTATTGATTAGGACGCTCTAAGCGTTTAATTAAAGCTCCTAATTTAAATTATATCAATTTCAGTACATGAAGATACGTATCGACAACACGGGCGTTACACACATGATCCTACCAGACAGGACGACGAATCTGAAAGTTCAGCTGTTCTACTGGACCGGTTGCTTTGGCAACAACACGAACACATCCGAGCGATCGTCCGGCGCTTACATCTTCAGACCTCAAACCACAGTACCCTACTCTATGACCTACAGGAACACGGGTACGGTTAAAGGCGAAATCGTTCAAGAGTTTCGTGCGGAAACAAAAGAAAACGCAGCGAGCGTTCTCAGACTATATAACGGTCTCAATTATTTTGTTCACGATTTCGTCGTCGGCCCTATTCCAGTTGATGATAAAGTTGGTAAAGAATACGTGGTGAGGTATAACACGAACGTCGTCAACAACGGCGAGTTCTACACGGACTCGAATGGGAGGCAAATGTTGAAACGGAAGCTGAACGAACGTCCACAGTGGAATCTGACACTAGAGGAACCGATCGCTGGCAATTATTATCCAGTAACGAATAAAATATCAATACAAGACGATCAATCTAGGATATCAATATTGACGGATAGATCTGAAGGCGGATCCTCGTTGGAAGAAGGTAGTATTGAACTGATGCTCCATAGGCGTCTGTTACACGATGACGCGTTTGGGGTTGGTGAAGCGCTGAATGAAGTGGCTCAAGGCGTAGGGCTAGTGATGCGTGGGCAACATAAAATACTGAACCACAATCCAGATAATCATATGGAACTGATTGCAGAGAGAAAACTGGTTATACAAACACATTTACAGCCAATAGTATTCGTATCTAATGCTGATAATATTAAATTGGACGCATGGATGAAATTAGACAATTGCTTCAAAGGTATGAAGGAACTGCCGAATGGATTGCACCTGCTAACTCTAGAACCTTGGACGCAGGATTCATTGCTATTAAGATTCGAGAATTATATCGATAAATCTAATAATTCGACGCTACAAGTAGATTTATCTGAAGTTTTTAATAATATCAAAATTATATCGATTAAAGAAACAACACTAGCGGCTAATCAGTGGTTGGGAGATGTTGAAAAGTGGACTTGGAGAACTGAAAATGAATTTTCTGAAAGTTTCAACTTTGAATATAATAATTTCAATTCTGTACCCAGAGCTAGGAATGTTGATGAAGTAGCTGCTGACGATGGATTGAAGATTAAAATTAAAGCGAAACAAATAAGGACTTTTATCGCGAAATATGAATTGATCGCTTCGTAATTGCATATTAAATGTATCGAGTAATGTACATATGTATGAAATAAATATATTTAAATTAAATTTTTCGTTTTATTTAAAGCTTTAGTATATAATATAGTTTTTATTCGTTAATTCATCTCGCGCTTAACGGTAAAGGAAAATATCGTGAGGAAACCTGGATGTGTCTAATTTCATTGAAATTATGCCACATGTGTATTCTACCAATCCGCATTGGAGCAGCGTGGTGGAATAAGCTCCTAACCTTCTCAAAAGGGAGAGGAGGCTTTAGCCTGGCAGTGGGACATTAACAGGCTGTTACTTTACAATAAAAGTAAGGGATTGTAATCGTTCAACACAATGTTTTATAACCTTATATAACTGCTGTGTGGGCGTGGGCGTACTGTAGAGCACCTTAGGAACAATTATTGGTAACTTTTGTCTTTGTGGAAGAGCGGGGCACCCAGTAACTCGGGTATAAGCCTAGTACTCTTTCGCAAATAGTTTGTATTGCTTAATTTTCAGTATTTATAAATAACATTTTTTTTTAATTTATCCAATAAAATCTATCGAAGACATCGTGACACTCTGCCAAATGTACTTCAATCAAGCATTGAGTGGTGCAATCATTATTTAAAACTCTCAAAAAGCCCCTCTTTTTGAGAGTTTTAATTGAATTTCAGACCTCAGTCCACCAGAATATCTACTTGCATTAATATTCTTTCATGTTGATAGAAGCGTAATCATTAATCACATAACAAGGGTAACATTTACTTGTTAAAAATAAACAAATACGTACAAAATGATCACTTTATTTACGATTTTAAAAGATTTATTTCACTTAATTACAATAAATATTTACACTATATTAAATTATATTTATCAGTCTCTTGTCCTAAGGCCCCAGATGGATGTTCGTCTCGTACCGATGGTGGGTCTCGCGATAGCACTGTAACAAGTAATCATTTATTTATTTATAATAGCACACTTTTTTTTATAGAATAGGAAGGCGGACGAGCATATGGGCCACCTGATGGTAAGTGGTCACAACCGCCCATAGACAATGGTATTATAAGAAATATGGACGGTCTCGTTGGTCTAGTGGCTTAATGTAAAGCCGCAGACCCGGAGGTCCCGAGTTCATTCCCAGGTCGGGCCTATAGTAAGTTATTGGGTTTTTCTGTCAGAAAATTCTCAGTAGCAACCCGGAGTCTGCAAGTTGGAAGTCGGAACACGCTCGTGCCTCGGAAAGCACGTAAAGCCGTTGGTCCTACGCCTTTCCGGTCGTGTCGGATTGCCGTCCCATCGGATTATAAGAAGGAATAGAGAGTGCACCTGTGTTTGCGCACATACTTGTGCATTATGCATTATAATATAGCCAACTGGCTAATCTCTCTTGAGATTGGCCGCCGTGGCCGAAATCATTAAGAAATATTAACAATGTCCCTTGTGTCAGCAATTGGGTCACTCACCGTAAAAACCGGAATTTGCGACAAATTAAATATATTATTTAAATAACATCGCAGGATAAATAGTTGTTGATGGATACTCATAGGAATTTCTACCATTTCATTTACCTGAACATAAATTGATTGAGTTGTATAGCGGGGAGAGCTTTCCTTAGAGTGTTCAGAGATCCACTTTGCAGCATACCCCACACTTCAAGATACTGCAAGGACGTCATGCTGCTCAGCTTCCTGGAAATAAATGGACACATAATATTATAATATTATGATATAATATTATAATATAATATAATATTATGAGACATTTTTCACACACGGCCATCTGATCCCAAATTAAGCTTGTACAAAGCTTGTGCTATGGAAACCAGACAACTGATATACTACATATACTACTTTTTTTTTGTAAATACATACTTATATAGATAATTACACCAGACTCAGGACAAACATTCATGTTCATGCACACAAATGTCTGTCCTGGGTGGGATTCGAACTCACAAACTTCGGCGTGAAAGGCAAGTGTTCTACCAACCACGCCAACCGACTCAAACATACATATGAGTAATATAATATGCCATATCGTTTTTATTTACATAAATCGTCATACTCCTTGCGTGCAATAAAGAGATTTACAAGACATATTTTCCATGAGCGAACCAGGATTTGAATCTTATAGCTACAGCTAAGTTATACCCTATTCCAATCAGAGAAGGATTAAAGGTAAACAAACCTTTGAATTACAAATTGCATGCGATTTTCTAAATGTTCTCCTACATAGTGAGTAATAAACGGTTCTTGAATTATTTACCTTTATTTGTAATACAATACTATTCCATTTAACTAGATATAACCACATTCATTTAACTTTCGAAGTTCCGATTACAACTTTGAGGGCATTGAAAACGTCATTTTCACGCGAATCCATAGTGAATATCATAGACAATTCGAGATCTCGAAAAATGATATCGCGTCAATCCGGTGTCAAAGTTCTTATTTGGGTTCACTCCTCTTGTGGCTGGAACAGGCGCCAGTGATCAGACCGGCGTGGTGGCGGTACTCACATGAGCGTGTGCGGCGGCAGCAGGTAGCAGCGGCTGAGCGCGAGGTGCTCCAGGCGGCCGAGCGCCAGCAGCGCGCCCAGCGCCGCCACGCCCAGCCGCGAGCAGTCCGACACGTCCAGGTCCAGCAGGCGGGGGCAGCGCGCCACCAGCGCGGACACCACTGGGGGTACCACCATGTTCAGTCACATATACACCACGATTTCAAGTATTAATAATCCGACATTCCCCACGGGGATGGAGATAAATGATATAAATCTGTGCCACCACAGCACGGATGTCTTAAGTATTTATAATTCAACTCGTGCTTTGTTCTGAAAAATCGCAAGGAAACCTGCATATGTTTCAACTTTTATTTACGTTTATTTCACCAACCCTGTGTGGGTTAATTTGTGGGTGGAGACGATTGGCGGATTAATGTCTTGTTAACCGTCCCGGCTTCATACGAGTAGAATATAAGTAGGTATACATAGAAAATTTATATCGTATTAAACCTATAACTCTATTGGCTTACGGGGCGCACGCCAGTTTTCCCCGACATCTTAAACAATCGTCGTCATAATTCAGACAATTAACACAAAACTATAATGACTTATACACTTAACCTTCCTTATAAATCGCTCTCTCCATTGGTGAAAGCCGTATGAAAATCAGTTCAACAGTTTTTGAGTTTCGTTTGGACAAACAGACAAAAAGGAGGACTTCGTTTTATAATATGTAGTTACAGTAACAGCCTGTTAATGTCCCACTGCTGGGCTAATGCCTACTCTCCCTTTTTGAGGAGAAGGTTTGGAGCTTATTCTACCACGCTGCTCCAATGCGGGTTTGTGAAATATATTGGTAGAATTTTAATTAAATTCGACACATGCAGGTTTCCTCACGATGTTTACCTTCACCGTCAAAAGCACGAGATGGATTATACTAACAAATTTAGCACATGAAAATTCAGTGGTGCTTGCCCGGGTTTGAACCCACGATCAACAGTTCAAAACATGTAAATAATATGTAGTTAATACCTATTAAACATTAAATTTGTTGTAATTATCATATTAGTCGGTGAGTTGTGCACAACTTAACTATACTGGTGGTAGGGCTTTGTGCAAGCTCGTCTGGGTAGGTACCACCCACTCATCAGATATCCTACCGCAAAACAGCAGTACTTGGTATTGTTCCGGTTTGAAGGGTGAGTGAGCCAGTGTAATTACAGGCACAAGGGACATAACATCTTAGTTCCCATTGGTGGCGCATTGGTGATGTAAGCGATGGTTAACATTTCTTACAATGTCATTGTCTATGGGCGTTGGTGACATACCATCAGGTGGTCATCTCTGTCCGTCTTCCTAATCTATATAAAAAAAAAATACGGAGTTATTAGTACTCACTTTCATCAGTCATGATCCTGGCGCCGCTCACGTTCAATCGTTGCAGCTTCGGCGGTAACATCGTCACGAGAACGTTTAACGCGGCTTCGCTTAAATTGCACCACGATATGTTTAGTGACTGGAGGCTGTAACACAATATATATATATAATAATAAAAAGCCCAGATGGCCCTGTGGTAAGAACGCGTGAATCTTAACCGATGATCGTGGGTTCAAACCCGGGCAAGCACCACTGAATTTTCATGTGCTTAATTTGTTATTATAATTCATCTTGTGCTTGACGGTGAAGAAGAACGTCGTGAGGAAAGCTACAATTGTCTAATTTCACTGAAATTCTGCCACATGTGTATTCCACCAACCCGTTTTGGAGCAGCGTGGTGGAATAAGCTCCAAACCCTCTTCTCAAAAAAGGAGAGGATGCCTTAGCCCAGCAGTGGGACATTCACAGGCTGTTACTGTAATAATAATAATAATATCCTGGGACATTATTCACACACGGCCATCGGATCCCAAAGCAGAGCTTGTGCTATGGAAACCAGGCAACTGATATACTACATATACTACTTTTCTTTTGTAAATACATACTTATATAGATAACTACACCCAGACTCAGGACAAACAGACATGTTCATGCACACAAATGTCTGTCCTGGGATGGGAATCGAACCCACCACCTTCCTTAATTAACCATATATTAAATATTAGTGTTCAGTTCGTTGGCTGTTTTCTTGACATATTTGACATTAGTTTACCATATATGACTGCTTTATTATGCTTCAACATATCTGATATTACATAGTCTACATAGCAGCTTACTAGCTTCCCGCGGCTTTGCCTGGGATTCATTTTGCACCCAAAATCACTCCAAATATGCTATTTAAACTTACATAATTTGAATTGTAGATATGAAATATTTATATTATAAAGAATTAGTGATATTTTTCAATAACTTTTGATAGGCCCGACCTGGGAATTGAACCCAAGACCTCCGGAGGTGCGGCCTTACATCAAGCCACTACACCAACGAGGTAGTTGAAAGAGTAAAGATAAACAAACCATTTATTTAGATATTCCATATGATTTGCTCACAGCTATATGAAGCAAAATTAAGCCCCAAGGAAAAATGGGATAATTTCTTTTTAAGTAATATCTGACACCCCCAAACGCACAATATATCATGTCAATTAAAGTAGTGGAATTTCTCAATTTTTTTCTTAATCAATATTTAAAATCAAGTTTTATATAACTCACCCTGTACACCCTTCCAGTATGTATGTCAATCCTTCAGCTGTAATTCCTTGAGCCATTGTGAGGTTGAGTGTTTCCAAGTTCGTGCATTTGCCTGAAATTCATCAAATTCAGGGTAAATAATATATTATTACCACCATTGACCAGCTAGGTTCAATGAAGATGTATGCAAAGTGGCTGGCAAAGAGATTTGAGAACTGAAGATCGTGCTCAGTGGTGAGCCATTGGAGAGTCCTATGTGGAGCAGTGGACAACAAAGGGATGAAAATTATAATGAATATATGACACGACAGCCTAATTTCAGCCAATTTTAATGTTAAGCTCGAGATGGCCCAGTGGTAAGAAAGCGTGAATCTTAATCGATGAACGTGGGTTCAAACCCGAGCAAGCACCTCTGAATTTTCATGTGCTTAATTTCTGTTTACAATTCTAATAATAAGGAAAACATCGTGAGGAAACCTGCATGTGTCTAATTTCATCGAAATTCTGCCACATGTGTATTCCACCAAACCGCATTGGAGCAGCGTGGTAGAATAAGCTCCAAACCTTCTCCTCAAAAAGGGAGAGGCCTTAGGCCAGCAGTGGGACATTTACAGGCTGTTACTTAATGTTAAACCATCTTCGTAGAATTTATTTACAGAAATAGCATGTGTCCATTAACACAAACATTCTATCTCTCTCATAGTGCGATGAAACAAACGGTAGAGAACGCAGCTACTCTGTAAGAACTCGAAAACATCACTGTTTAATGTCAGAAGGTCATATGTGACATTGATTATAATAATTGTAACTTTTAAAGGATATACGGTTCAAAATGGCGTATCACCGTATGTGGGCTTATTATATTACACTAGTGAGATACGGAATGAACTTTACGGAATTGTACTGTACGCACAGGTTTAAAAGACATGATGAGTTAACTAATACAATATCACTTCAAGAATAACATAACAGCAGTGTGGCCAACTTCTGAGAACCCCCCCCCCCCCTAGCACCATTGACCGATGAATTGAAATAAAAAGATAATAAATTTATAATATTATGTTAAAAACAAAGCAAGCACTGCACAACAACACAAAAAACAGCAGCGGCTTTGAAATTAACCAGATTAAATCGAACTAAGGAGTTAAACTCAAGAGAGATATCTTCTAAAAAATGTTTTCCCTGTAAAAGCCCCTTTTTTATAGAATAGGAAGGCGGACGAGCATTTGGGTCACCTGATGGTTAGTGGTCACCAACGCCCATAGACATTGGCATTGTAAGAAATGTTACCCACCAATTACATCATCAATGTGCCATCGACCTTGGGAACTAAGATGTTATGTCCCCTGTGCATGTAATTACACTGGCTCACTCACCCTTTAAATCGGAACACAACAATACCAAGTACTGCTGTTTTGCGGTTAGAATATCTGTTGAATGGGAGATACCTACCCAGACGAGCTCGCACAAAGCTCTACCATCAGTATATATCCCCTTTTATCTGACTTACCCCCAAGGGGTATACCTCGATGTTCGCAACACTGCATAATAGAATAATAATAATGTCCTCCAGACCGATTTCGGCCACGGCGGCCAATGTCAAGAGAGATTAACCAGCTGCGCAGGAGATGTTATACTGCACAGGTGCACTCTCCATTCCCTAACTCTCATAATCCTATGGGACGGCAATCCGACACGACCGGAAGGAGGTCAGGCGCAGGACCGACGGCTTTGCGTGCTTTCCGAGGCACGGGAGTGAAAACACTTCCAACTTCCAGACCCCGGGCTGCTACTGAGAATTTTCTGACAGAAAAACCCAGTAACTTTTTACTGGCCCGACCTGGGAATCGAGCCCGGGACCTCCGGGTCTGCGGCCTCGCATCGAGCCAGTAGCCCAACGGGGCAGTTGTATAGAATAGCCCCAGCCCCGAGGAGTGCCACGAGGGATTAGCCAGGGCGGCGCGTACCGATGAGGCGCTGCGCGTGTGCGCCGAGCGCCACGCTCTCGAGGCTGAGCTTGCGCAGCGCGGGGCAGGCGCGCAGCGCGTGCTCCAGCGTGCGCGCGTCCAGCGAGCACATGCTCAGGTCCAGGTACTGCACGCGGGACGCCGCCGCCGCCGCCGCCGGCCGCCACGCCGCGATCTGCGGGGAACCACGGCTTTGAGTGCCTTCTGTGCATTTTACTATTTCATAATTATAATATTTGTTTCGTATTGCACGTTTATTTTTATGTTATGCGGGCGGGCAAATGAGCCCCCTGATGTTAAATGAAGTGTTAGCCATTCCTTCCATCGCCGATACGCCACCGGCCTTGGGAACGAAGATACGTTCGTTGTGCCCCCCCCCCCCCTGCAAATAAATTGCACCCCAACCTCAACCCGAACACCAAAATTTGTTTATTTCAATATTGTTTAAAATTATACATATATGCACGAGCCGTGGCTGTGATTTCTGACCGAGCCATTTCAAATACATGTATATTATAATTTTAATATATTATGGCAAGAAACTGGAACAAAAACAGGCAAAAAACTTATAACACTAACATCAAAATGTGTTATTTTTACTTATTAATCCTTTGTTGCACACTTTACAAACATTTAGTAACATATAATAGCAAGTAAAACATTTTTTACTGGTGGTAGGGCTTTGTGCAAGCTCGTCTGGGTAGGTACCACCCACTCATCAGATATTCTACCGCAAAACAGCAATACTTGATATTGTTGTGTGGAGGGTGAGTGAGCCAGTGTAATTATAGGCACAAGGGACATAAAATCTTAGTTCCCAAGGTTGGTGGCGCATTGGATATGTAAGCGATGGTTGACATTTCTTACAATGCCAATGTCTAAGAGCGTTGGTGACCACTTACCATCAGGTGGCCCATATGCTCGTCCGCCTTCCTATTCTAAAAAAATACAAATTTGTAATACACCAACCTACATACATATAAACTTATGTAAGAAATAAATTAACATATACATATGATTAATTGAATTATACTTTTAAATTTAATTATTCTCACCTCTGAACTGGCAAGTCTGACGATGACAGGCTTCCTGGCTAATATCCTACCTAGAGCGTCTTTTGCTAGGGTCTTGTTGCCTAAATCTAGCCTCTGCCAGAGCGTTTCGTCGCAGGCTAGTCTGTATAATCTGAAATTCAATATATTCAATACATTTTTCTAAATTCCATATCCTCTTTGCGGTCTATATACTTTAGAAATATATATTTTTAACAATCTTTGCACTGAATGCATTCCTTGCTAATATATAACAGTACAGTAACAGCCTGTTAATGTCACACCGCTGGGCTAAGGCCTCCCCTCCCTTTTGAGGAGAAGGTTTGGAGCTTATTCCACCAGGCTGCTCCAAAGCGGGTTGGTGGAATACACATGTGGTAAAATTTCAGTAAAATAAGACACGTGCAGGTTTCTTACGATGTTTTCCTTCACTGTCAAGGCTAATATATATATTAATAATTATATTATACATATATTATAAAAAAATGTCGCTGAATTCATGTGTCTGTGTCTCCGCCAACTTCTTCTAAACCACGCAACGGATTTTGATACGGTTTTCACTAATAGAAAGAGGATTAAGCTAGAAATGTTTTTGTATATAATGTTTGTCGGAGATGCATCAAAATGATGTGTTATTAATTACATAGCAAACTTAACTTTCTTGCCCCCTGTCCTATTTCTTTATTTCATTAATATGCACTTACTATTCAAGCAAATAAATAATATCTACAGCCGATTATCGTATAAAGGTTAATTTAAAAAAAAAACATATTGAGCCCTAATTATAGCTTACCGCTTACAAACGAGAGCACAATGAGCCAGAGCTCTCTTCGGCAGCCAGCGCAGCACGGCCAGCACTAACTCGTCAGGTAACATTGAGAATGTGTCCCTGCTGGAGGTGAGGGTTCCGATAACGCTAACGGGCTCCTCTGATGGACCTAAATGTAAAATACATTGATTAAGTTTATCATTTAGTCTCACTGTCATGTATGAACATGATTTAGTATTTTATTTGATACATTTAAATATTATAAGTCGATGCGTGTTTTTATATATGTATTATATTAATGTATGTAGTATCCCTCCGATTGACTTGAAATTTGTCACAGTTACTCCTTGCCTGATGTAGACTACTGGTGGTAGAGCTTTGTGCAAGCTCGTCCGGGGTGGTACCACTCATCAGATATTCTACCGCAAAACAGCAATACTTGATATTGTTGTGTTCCGGTTTGAAGGGTGAGTGAGCCAGTGTAATTACAGGCACAAGGGACATAACATCTTAGTTTCCAAGGTTGGTGGCGCATTGGCTATAAGCGATGGTTGACATTTCTTACAATGCCAATATCTAAGGGCGTTTGGTGACCACTTACCATCAGGTGGCCCATATGCTCGTCCACCTTCCTATTCTATATACATAAAAAAAAACAGCAGTACTTCGTATTATTGTGTTCCGGTTTGATGGGTGACATAACATCTTAGTTCCCATTGGTGGCGCATTGGCGATGTGAGCGATGGTTAACATTTCTCACAGAGCCAATGTCTATGGGCGTTGGTGACTTACCATTAGGTGGCCCATATGTTCGTCCGCCTTCCTATTCTATAAAAAAAAAGACTAAGAAAGGACTTTAGTTTTCCCCTTATCTATCCGTGTGAAGATGGGACGATTAGCTAATGATACTATATATACAAATTGCTCTTTATCTGAGTGGATATCCTATCAGAAACATGCAGAAACCCATTGAATTTTCTTAAGTTTTAGTTTTTTGGTTATCGCTCGCTATCTGTGTAACCTTGCTAACAAAAATATTCTGCAATTCAACTATAAAATTCCACGGGACACCTCATTTTGTATCCAGATTTGGGAGTCAACAGCTGAACATCAGGGAGTTAGCAACTGTCTTTAACTCATTAACATGAGCATAAATACCGATTTCTACATTTTTAGCATAAAAATGACATTTCATACAAAATTTAGTTCCACATTTAACCTCCTGGGGAGATTCAAGATAATAAAAAATTCTTATCGCTCACCTATGTTCTTAAGAAAAATTGGGTTTTTGAATAAAGTTTCCGATGGGTTATCCCATTAGTACTCGGCTAGTAAAAGACCAAAAAAAACGGCTCACGTTCAATCTCCTTAAGTTTTTTGCCGCTAGTGGTGGTCGCGCTGTATCCAGAGCTCGTGTGCTTGTAGCTTGCACTGACTGACTGTCCCAGGGGTGTTTCCTCTTCTATCAAATAAGCGCTGGTCAGAGTCGTGTCCAGCGTGTGTTCCGTTGGTTGTAGGGGTACTGGAATTTTTAATAGATATTTAAGACTTCACTTTTGGATGAATCTCAGATCAGACCCTTGGCGAATGAGAACTAGTCCGACATAAGTGTAATGTGGAGTCCATTTAAACATGCGAGCTCATGATTCATCTCACCACTCGTCTTGTCATTTTTGAATGACAACTTAAATAATACACTTTTGCTATAGTATTTAACTTTATATTTTTTTACTTATTTCAAAAGCTCTACAGTACATATATTAAGCCCAAAGCCATAGCAATTATATTCACACTAAACCATTTTCATTTTTAATTAATTTCAAGCATATTCCTTCTGAAAAAAGGAGAGGAGGCCTTAGCCCAGCAGTGGGACACAGGCTGTTACGCATATTAAGACCCTGTAACTATCAAATTCAACTTACATTTATCACAGCTCCTGGGGCTCTTTCGCGACGGTCCAGGGCTCGACTTCCCCGGGGGGCTGAGCACCCTGGATATGTTGGGGTTCACATTTTCTATATCACGTTTCCTTTTAAGTTGTCTATGCTGGAATATTAAGAGAAAATTATTGTTATGTGCTGTGGCATTACAAAGTCTAATGATGTAAGGCACGAAAATTATAATAAACCGATGGAACGGCAATCCGACACGACCGGATAGAGTTCAGGCGCAGGACCAAAGGTTTTACGTGCTTTCTGAGGCACGGGAGTGTACACACTTTCAATTTCAGACCTGGAGTCTGGAAGTTGGATGTCTGCTACTGAGAATTATCAACGGAAAAACCCAATAACTTTCTAATTGCCCATCCTGAGATGTTACAGTTATGTATATCAACTTACTGTACTGTTACTCGTTGATTCACAATTGTTCTCCCCATCGTCTGGCTCTAGTAAACTAACGCCCATCTCTTGTAATACCTAGAAGGAAAATAAATTTATTTATATATTATTATGTACCTACAAAGTATTTACAAGACAGAAGTATGTGTCCATACGTATATACAAGTAATTTTGCATATTACAGCCAAAAAGCAACACTTAGTATAACTACAGGAATAAGGGACATAACACCTAAGTTCCGAAGGTTGATGGTGCATTGACAATTTAAGAGATGGTTTATATATATGGATGAATATGTCTACGGGCCATAATGACCATTCATCATGTGGCCCACAAAAATAATGAGTGCAAATTACTCTGCCAACACATTTCATCATAACTTTTTCAAATCTGAGCAAGCAAGTTGAATTTTCACACGCTCAGTCTGTGTTTATAATACATGAAGGAAAACTTTGGAAGAAAACCTGTGTTATATATGCCACTTGTGCATTGACTAACATGCATTGGAGCAATGCAATGTGGTGGAATGAACTCCAATCCTTCCCAAGTCTTAACCCAACAGTGGGAATGTTATGCATTTTCTGGATCAGGATACAACTAGAGACTTCAAACTAACTACTTAGTTAGTTTCTACTGTACTGTACCTCAAAATATTTACTTTTTATATTACTACTATCCAAATAAAAGTATTACATGCAGCAGATTAACAGTGTTGCTAAAGCATTGGGGCTTCAATCATTGAGTGGTTTAAAGAGCCTCCAAGATTACAATTATTTATATAAGTCAATCAGATATGTCATTTAAAAAAGGCTGCATATTATTCTGCCTTTGGTATATTCAAGTAAGCTTTTACAAACACTTAAATAATCATTTTACAAAGTTAATATATAATAGATTATACTAAAAAGAACCGCAAAGTCAGTCAGTAGTTACTCATTTGAATCAATGCAAAACAGTACATGTAATAATGATGTACAGTAAAATCTATGTATCCTGTGAGAACATCAATGAATACTACCTTCAAGTTCTATCATTTATATAATCTTGTACTGTACTGTACGGCTTTATTTATCACCGTTTCTTCTCACTTGAGTTTTAAATTTAGTTAATAGGTATAGCATTGAATACCTAAGATGTATTAACTTTGTGAACTGGCAAAACTTGATGTTACAAATCGCTTAATGGTTCTGTATATACCACTGGCTCCTAGTAGATTATACCATATAGATTCTATTAAAATTACTAAGCACTTATATCGGGCCCCAATAAATTATCTTCCACCGCTAACTCTATTCGTAAAACACTATTTGAAATGTACATGTAAAATATAAAATGGCGATGTTGATGATTATTGGATTTAAAGCTTTAAAATGTCTGCTAGAGTTTTATTAGATCAGGGAGAACAATAATTAGGTTTAAAGCCGTATTTTAAACGAAAGGTGTGGTTAACAAAAAAGCGGGAAGATACTATATTAACTCACATCTGTGTCCGTTCTCCGGTCCATCAAACTCCAAGATTTACGCGATGAGTTGTCTAAGCGCATTCTTTTCCTAAAACACACACAAATTTCTAAATATTCACACGATTTCAGATGGTAATATTAAAATGACACGTTAATAACATTTGGCGCCTTTTAACTTTGGCGCTCAAAATCAGCTGTCACGGACAGGTGAGCTGAAATTCACTAATTTTAACACAAAAATTATTCCGCTCACCGAGGACTTTCGATGACATCGAGAGCAGAAGAAGTATGGTCATCTTCTACACTACTTGCATTCATTTTAATTATAATTTTTACTCTTCTAAGGATCAAAGATCGAACGTCATCACTATTCAATAATTTGACGAAATTAGAAAAAAGAATAGACAACAAATTATTTGAAAAGAAATCTGTGTTGCAAGCTTAAATATGACAGGTATGTTGTAGATTCAAAATATTTTATAACATAACTGTCGTTCTTTTAAAATGTTTTATTTTTTTATTATTCTTTTATCTAAATCATATATAAATATATTTATATAATTAATAATAATTTAAATTGCAAAGAAAAGAAAATAACATTTCAAATTTTAGATTACAGACAAGTAATCATATCTGATTACATTAATTCTATTTAAATCGATTTTATTAAATATTTTCATGAAATAAAAATAAAAAAACAGAAATGCTTTCAGTTTACATATTTTTATTGTAAATGAGTGTTTATAATACTTTTTTTTTTCTTTAAAAAAAACGAAGTAAAATGACAACACCAGTTTTTGTTTACATATATACAGCCAATGGCTGCACGACAATATTACGCACTGCTTTCCAATTCGTCGAAAGGATCGACAGCTATTTGTAGCCGTGTAAATGTTGCGCGCTTTCCTGTCAACTAGAATCAAAACATAAAACAAAGGAGATCGCACGAAATTGCTCGTCGTGTTTGTTTTGTCTTAAAACAACGCAAAAATCTCAATTTTTTTTTAATTCATTTTAAATTGTGGAAATAAAAAAGAAAACTTAAATTGCCTGGTGTTGTGTTCATTCCGCGAGAATGGCGGCTAGAAAACTGAATACCATAGAAGATCTAAGTGGTAAGTTGAACGTAAATAAACAATTGATTCACTAACATGACGAAACAGCTTTTCATACTTCCAATCACATATGTTCCGATATATTAATAGAAATTTTATCGCGATTGTTTATACCGTGTACATTGTTTTCCGTTAACTATTGCGCAGTTATTATTTCGCAACAGCTGGTGTGACTTTGTCATTGAAACTTAGGTATTTTGAAGTAGGCAATCTATTGATATGTGTGACCTTCGAGGCCAGCGAAATCATAAACAAACGTTGAATTGGTAATTAGTATAAACGGGTTTTATTGATAATACATATATTTACAAGAGACTCGATTTGTTTAGGGTCATCTTAATTTGGTCAGTTATTTTGATTCGCATGCCTATTATACCTCTATGACCCCTGGTACATTTTCGTGTTATTTTTTTTTTTAATATTCTTTTATCTATTTAAGAAAATACTTATTTGTGTATACTTTTTTAGTGTTGCACTGTTTAATAAATACCCTATTTGTATGTAACCTTTGTTTAAAAAAACAACACTGAAAAGCATCATCTTTAATTTAATCAAATTCCTATCTATCAATTTGTAGTTTTTTTTTTAAATAATAATTACGAATGAATGGAAAATGCAGATATAAAAGGCAGCAGTTCTCAAACTTTCAGTGTAGGATAGTAATTAAATATTCTAAATAAAAAAATAATCAATCATGAAAGATGGAATTGAATCTGAGCCTTTGATATTATTTCTTTAGAAAAAATAAATGTATATTGTTCACATGACTATTTATTACATCTTATTATGGAATATAATACAATAAGAGTTTCCTTTTATTCTTGGATTGTTCGTTAATCTGTTCCTATTAGTTTTCTTGATATAAATCGGACAACAGCTTATTACTTAATCTAGAATGGAGCAGATAATTATTATTTACAGTGTACACATACATACTTCAGTGGGCGAACTACCGAACCCTAAGCATATATAAAATAAATTGTGCGTAAAAGTTTTTTAAAGATGGTGTTTATAATAAGTGATAAAGACTTATTGAATTATCATACAATAATTCTCTCAATATGATTGTAATATTCAAATTCTTTATATCAACAATGATAGGTTATTATTTTCTGATCTGCATTTGTAATGTATGTTTTCAGTTTTTTCTTTTGTACAAATAGGATTAAAATAAACAAGCGAACAATGCTATTTAATTACACATTTTAATCTTTTAATCCAACTACCTAAGTGTAGTATTTGCACTAAGACATTTGTCTTGGAATTAATTGTTTAATAGGTTCAATGTTGCTAACTGAAAAAAATATGGTACATATGTGTTGTTTTTAATTTAAGTAATTCATAAATAATTGGAATTTATGAATGTTTTTTTTTTATATATATTTTCAATTTAAATTTTTGTCATAAGGTTTTTTTACTCTTTTGTTGCGCATACCTTGAGGATTCCATCGACCCCAAATTAACTTTGCCACAATTTCGCCGAGATAGTGAACTTGTGATAAGTTTGTTAGATATACTAATGAAGGCTACTCATATACCATTTCGTCACGTGTTCCTGTTCATTTACTTCTACAAGAATTAAATTGACAATCATACCAATAATTTGCGGTTATTATCATTTGATGTGAAAGCGATCGAGGATTACTTCGTTACTTTATGAAAATATAATTTCAGTGATAGTATTAGCTACTTGTAAAATGTTTCTGTTTTTATCTATTATTTTAATGGGGATTAAATATTGATCGCTTCAAATAGACATAAATAATTTATACACAACATTTTTGAAGAGTTCTTAAATTTAGACGCTCTAGAAATTGGGAGCGATTTCTAGGCTTACCAGCAACGTCCATTATGAAATGGATATTATGAGTTACATGACTTAAATGATGCAATTGGCTTAGTTATATTATATTGAATATGTTATAATAAATAATCAGGAAATTGGCATATATTCGTTGTTATCTAAATTAGTGTTATAAAGATATTGTTTTATTTTTATAATCAAATAATAAATACATAATTTGGACAGAGAAATTTTACATTTAATGTTTGTTGGACGAAGAGGCCAAATATGCTGACTTAGATAAAATATCATTGAATAGGTCGATTCTTATTATCCAATGATTTCATTTTCATCGATTTTGATGACGGCGGCTATTTTCAACAGAGAATATATTCTGCGATATAATATAATATAGTGCTCAAGTATGCGCAAAATATTTCCGTTGGGAAACAAATCCGGTACGAGCAATAAGAGCCCATCAGCGAGATTAAGGGCTTTGTGTGCTTTATGAGTTATAGAAGTTTTCATACTGCTAACTTTCAGACTTCGGGCTGCTACCGGTAGTTTCTGTTTTATTTATATTTAATGTATGATGCGTTCTTTGACATTTTATTCAGCGGAAGTAAAATTGAAAAAATGTATTATCCTATCCAATGTCCTCGAGAACGAGGTCGTAATCACAGTAACTACCTATATGAGTGCGTGCGTAGTAAGAAGTAGTTCTATTCAGTGGGTTTAAAACGCGTACTGTTTGAGAAAATCTGTCCCCAAACATAATCCAGTTGTATATTCAAGAACATAATATTGACTGTATGTCGTATCGTGATAGTAATCTTAAGACGGAGATGCAGAAAAAAAACCGGTAATAAACCTCAGTATTAATGGAAATCTGTATTTTGCTTAAATAAAAAATACGATTTTTTTACGGTAATGGTAGGTGCTATCTGAGACTTCCAGCGTCAGACGAGTAAGCGTAAGATTTCGAGCTGTCGATTTGTTATTCACGCATGAATTCTTGTGAGTTTACTGGTGGTAGAGCTTTGTGCAAGCTTGCCTGGGTAGGTACCACCCACTCATCAGATATTCTACCGCAAAACATTCCGGATTGAAGGGTGAGTGAGCCAGTGTAATTACAGGCACAAGGGACAACATCTTAGTTCCCAAGGTTGGTGGCGCATTGGTGATGCAAGCGATGGTTAATATTTCTTACAATGTCAATGTCTATGGGCGTTGGTAACCACTTACCATCAGGATAATATGCTCGTCCGCCTAGCTATAATATAACAAAAAAAAAAAACTCTGCAAATTATGTATTTCCGTTTACGTATAATACGCCGTGACCCGCGTCTTAACCCGTATTATAAATGCAAGCCTGTAACGTGTAGGTAATTAGTTTTTACCTACAGAAGAGAGCGTACGACCGTACACACTGTTCAGCGTTATTGCGAATGTCAGTTTGTTTGTTTTATATTCACGTCTTAACTACTCAACAGATTGTCATGAAATTTTGCATAAACAATGTCAGGTGTACAGAAAAGGACATAGCACGCGGACGAAATCAGTAAAATTGTAAATGCGGAAGTAATGCCGTCTCTCTCATACACTTTCATGGTTAAACATTGGAACCGATGATGAATTTTCTTATCAAACAAGCTTCAATTTCAAAGAAAGAGATAAGCTACTTATAATTTTACTGGTGGTAGGGCTTTGTGCAAGCTCGTCTGGGTAGGTACCACCAACTCATCAGATATTCTACCGCAAAACAGCAATACTTGATATTGTTGTGTTCCGGTTTGAAGGGTGAGTGAGCCACTGTAATTACAGGCACAAGGGACATAAAATCTTAGTTCCCAAGGTTGGTGGCGCATTGGCTATAAGCGATGGTTGACATTTCTTACAATGCCAATGTCTAAAGGCGTTTGGTGACCACTTACCATCAGGTGGCCCATATGCTCGCCCACCTTCCTATTCTATAAAAAAATAAAATAAAAATAAATAACACTCGCAAGGACAAACCCCTTCCCCCCTCAACTCTCGGCCGAAATCCCGTGAGAATGATACTCCTACTATACTAGTATTACACTGATATCGCGCTATTGAAATTGCGATTTATTTGAAAACATTATCAATATTTAAATACAATATTGCCTGTAAAGATAATTTTAAGGAACTGATTAGACGCTTAGCCTTGAATTGAGACGCGATAAGGAGCTTTTATTAGAATTGTTGTTTATGTGGTGTGTTTTGCGAAATTTTTAGATAATATTTGGAAGTGAAGGTGTATACCTTGTAATGTAGATAATTTGTTATTTTTGAAACCGATTTACCGAACAGTCTTCAAAGTTCCTAAAGCCACGCTAAAGCTAGTAATGTTTTTAGTGTTGTTAATCATAAACCTTCTCTTGTTTTAGATATTGTTTTTTCTTACGTTTATATTTTGTTCGCTTAATAATCAACAAGAATGATGATGATGATGATGCCCTCCTGACCGATTACATCACATTACATCACCGATTACATCCGATAGGACGTTAAATCCGAGACGATCAGAATATGTTTTGGCGCAGGAGCAAAGGCTTTACGTGCTTTCCGAGGCACGGGAATACAGTTTCAACTTCCGTCTCCGGGCTCTTACTGAGAATCTTCGATCGATAGAACAAACCCAATATTTTTTCGACCCGATCTGTGGCCATATATCTAACCATAGACTAGGCGATATGTATGTATATATATATTGAATGCCTTATTGGTATTACTGTGGTATTCTATAAGTACTCAAAAAGGAAACGTCCACATTTATGGAACGCCCCATCGTTTGTGTAAGAGCTTTCGATCAAGTTCAACTAAGTGCTAGGATTTGGTTTATATTGATATTGGTATCGCGAACGACGATTACTTTGACCTGAATATGACTCTTAGTAACAACACAGGACCCCACATGGACGAAACAATAAATTGGCTCAATGAATAAATTGCAGACCAAAGACCCGTCTATTAATAGCTTGGATGTTCTTATTCAAGTCTATTTTAGAATAATCAAATGTAATTTGATAACAAAAGGCATCTTATATCAGTAAACGGGATTAAAATGGTTAACTCAGTTACCTAAGCCCGAGTCATAGCATGTTGAACACACTTATCAACATCTGTTTGTGTGTGCATATTCATTGACATATAATATACTAGCAGACTATTGACTGAAGGTAAGGAACAATCATGACTTTTTTAGGTAAAATGAAAACCTTATGTTACATTATTACAATTTTTAGGACATGTTACTCACTGATAGTGACGAGTTCTGGGGGTGAAAGAATTTTTAAAATCGGTTTAGTAGTTGTTAAGTTTATCCATTTCAAACAAACATACAAAAAAAATATCTTATCTCTTTACAAAATTAGTATAGACCAATAACCTAAGAGTTTTCGTGTTGTAATCTAAACTATAATGATATTTTAAAAGCAAAAGTAACTCTGTGTGTCTGTCTGTTACGGCTAAACCGCTGCACCGAATTTTATAAGTAGCAAGCTTAATCCCGTGTGATGCAAGTGTCCATGGGCGATGGTAGTCATTTTCTATCAGATGAGCTTCATGCCAGTTTGCCTATTACATAAAAAATAAATGAATAATGTTAAACGTGCAATTAACTCGTTAATGCGGTTACGGGCTCCATTGCATTCCTGATGGCTTCTTGCGAGCGAGTAATACGTGACGTGATTTGTAATTAATAGAAACATATTGATTGTATCCTGAATAAGTTGCTAGCTGAAAGCATACGGAATCACAGATAAAAGTAAACTTAAATTTAACAGAAGCAATAACATTGGAAAGTAAATGTGGTCGAAAACTAGTCTACGACAGAGTGAATGGATCAGTGTAATTGAATGTGACTGCCTTGTAAGACTTCAAATTGCATCGCTCCGAAATGCAAGTAAAGCCGTTGGTCTAAACCGTATTATTTGGTGATAGGGTGTTGTGCAAGCCTATCTGGGTAAGTACCACTCCTTATTACCTATACTACCGCCAAACAGCAATACTTAGTGTTGTCGTGTTCCAATTTGAAGGGCGAGTGTAACTACAGACACAAAGGACATGACATCTTAGTTCCCGAGTAAGGAATCGTTAATTTTTCTTACAGCACCAATGTAAACGAGTGACAGTGAACATTTAACATCAGGTGGCCTAATACCCGTTCTCCCTATTTAGTCATCATCATCATCAAAAAAGAACTCTGCCGTTGGTACTTACACCATAACTTCTTCCAATGCTATTTCTATAAATGATCACTTACGAATAAAGTGGACCATTTGCCCATGAAAGTCACTTGTTTGGCCTTAAAGGATTTTTATAAAAACCGGTTGATGATAAATTGTACACATTATACTTAACTTGATAAGTGTCATCGTCTAAACTCGTAAATACTTCGGTGGTTTTTTGAAGTTTAAAAAAAATTTTAAAAATATTATGTGTCGTTTTTCTTAATGATGTTTTGTAAATATAATATCATATCACGATGATAATGAATTTCATTTTAAAATGATATTCTTTAGATAAGTACTCATATTACGTGTAATTATAAAGTACGTAGATAATAAAACTATAAGAGAAGGAATCGAACTCACGGTCAAAAAGCAATATATATATTTTATTGTATAATTATTATGCAGTTTTATTGGTGCGTTAAATTTGTGATAAAAAAAATAAGCATTATTAAAAGGGAAAGTTTGTTAAATATTTGAGAACCACTGCTTTTTACAATTTTATTATCGTCAAATATCGATTGTTATCGTAAAAGCGAAGTAGTACAGTAGTAAACCTACAACAATGTAGTATGTAATGTCGACTGTACATGCAAGTAAGCATGCGATATCCCCTTTGCATGAAATATGCACGCGTGAATAAAAAAAAAAAAAAAACAAAAAAACAAGGTCGCTTTCATCGCGTACGGGTTGAAAATACCAGGCACTCAGATCTTTGGGGAGTTTATTCCGTACATTATGAGTTTGTTGAACCCGAAGGCGAGACGTCTAGGTGCTTGACCCAAGACGCTCCAAAGTTTATTTCGTGTAGTAACCTTCGATCGATATACCTGTTTGCGGTTCATGCTCTCCTGATACTTTCTATGTTATTATTGTTTTTTTTTTTTAAAGATAACTCATTTTTTTTATTTTTTATCTTTAGAAAATCAAAACAAACCGTTATCAGCTGTTGTTCTCTCGCGTTGTTTATCTAAACAGTACATATATTGTACTCTTATATATTTTGCCTGTGTATGTATATAAACTGAGGTACGTCATGTATTATTAAGAAGTAATGACTCGGGCTACGTATAATATTTTATAGTATATGTAGGCGGACGGGCTTAATATCACGTGATTGTGAGTGGGCTTGTGTCTGTAATTAAACTGGCTCACTAACACTTCAAACCAGAATACTGAGTACTGATGTTTTGCGGTCGAATATCTGATGAATCGGTGGTACCTACCCAGATGAGTTTGAATTAAGCCCTATCACGAAGTATATTTTAATTCATCTCGTGCTTTACGGTGAAGGAAAACATCGTGAGGAAACCTGCATGTGTCTCTAATTTCACTGAAATTCTGCCACATGTGAATTCTACCAAGCCGCATTGGAGCAGCGTGGTGGAATACGCTCCAAACCTTCTCCTCAAAAAGAGGAGAGGAGGCCTTTAGTCCAGCAGTGGGACATTCACAGGCTGTTACGGACGAAGTATACACGTACATAGATAATAAATAAAGGGCGTCGTAATTTAAATGTTGACTTATACTTTATTAGGCAGTTTCATTAACACCGAAAGCATTGTTGAAATGAAAAAAAAAAAAAACCTTTTTATTGCGATGTGCACTGTCAATGGGTCGTTTCGTTTTGCAGTTACAGCGTAACTTGATAAACGCAGATAAGACCGACGTGATCACTGGCATGTTTTGATATTCGAATATTGACCCTGTCAGAGCGGGATGTCGACATTTTTGTCTCTTTCTAAACACGAAACATGATGTTTAATATTCTGTTTTTGATTATATACGGCTTGGTGTACACAGTTATATAATTAAAGCTTGTTTTTATTAAATCGTATTATTTGTATTATTACTTCAGTTATTTTACATGAAACATAAGTTTCGGAAAATGAAAAAAATAAATAAAAATGTTCCGTCTCGAAGTCAAATCTTTTTGCATCAGAATCGTTTCACCCAAACGTTACATACACACACGTTGCAATCAAATTAATTTATAATTAATGTCTTCTGAGATCACCTCTTGAGAAGAAGACTTGGATCTCGTTCCACCACGCTGTTCCAATTCGGATTGATGGATACACATATCACACACCTCGGATACACCTCGCGGTATATTCGAGCCAAGCACAAGATGAATAATTATAAACTTATTGATAAAATTAAGTGCATAAAAAAATCATTTATTAAGATTAATGGGGTCGAGATGAGCCAGTAATACGACAATCTCTGGCTCATCACGTCACATGATTATTTCAATATAAAAAGAATATTTGCCGAGATGAGTCAGTAAAACGAGAATCTCTGGCTCATCTCGGCTCATGATTATTTCAATATAAATACAACGTTGATATTAAATCAAGAAGCGACAGTTGAGTGATATATTTGAAGCGATTTCCTCCCGAGAGCGCTCTGAAATCTTGTTTTCCTCTTGTCCTTGATAACACAAAGGCGCGTCCTAAAGTCTTTGTGACTATTGTTACCTTTACTATACCAATATAATATTATATGCGAAAGTAACTCAGTATATCTCTTACGCTTTCAAGGCTTTATTTTTATAGATCAGGGAGGCGGACGAGTATATGGGCCACCTGATTGTAAGTGCTCACCAAACGCCCATCGACATTGGGGTCGAGTTTGCTTCAAAATTTTTTCAGTGATTAAGCCACTGGTGGTAGAGCTTTGTCCAAGCTCGTCTGGGTAGGTTACCACCCACTCATCAGATATTCTACCGCAAAATAGCAGTAGTTGATATTATTGTGTTCCGGTTTGAAGGGTGAGTGAGCCAGTGTAATTACAGTCACAAGGGACATAACATCTTAGTTCCCAAGGTTGGTGGCGCATTGGCTATGTAAGCGATGGTTATCATTTCTTACAATGCCAATGTCTATGGGCGTTGGTGACCACTTACCATCAGGTGGCCCATATGCTCGACCGCCTTTCTATTCTATATAAAAAAAAGAGATTATTGCTATAAAAGAGGCGTTTATTAGCAATACTCCAAGTAATAATGACTCGTCATCTAATATTACTAAACTGGGAATTTGAAATTATCGATGATTATGAATTAAAAAAAAAAATGCGTCGTACATATAACCTCCTTGTCTTGAAATAGGTTAAAAATAAATTCAGTACGCTTCGAACGGTCATTGTACGCGTGTTTATCTTCATTCGTCACCCGACCTTGGCAGAGAGAAGACGTGTTTATTGTTTTGATAAAAGATGTAAAATATATTGCGAGACTTTATGTATGAGAAATATGACAATTGATGCTATGAACATATATTGTCAGAGGAAATGCTAATTTTCTATTTGTTGGTTAATATTTGAATGAATATGTATTTATTTGTCAAACGTTACATTATAAACTATATATCAACAATATGATGTCGTCCTTTATGATATTATTCACGAATACGATTTTCAACGGATAATATATAACTGCGCAAGACATTTTACATTGCACGTGTGTGTTGGTGAACACAAGTGCATTCTCTGTTCTCGCCCTAGCTTAATACGATGGGGTTATTGAAAATAATATAGTTTTTAAGGCATGGGAGTTTAAACACTAGGAAAATCCAGAGTCCGGGGCAGCTACTGAAGAGGCACGAGTTTTACTGGTGGATTTACCAGAAGAATTGAAAGACGGCTTATTTAGCCTATTTAAACCACAAGAGGAATAAAGACAAACAATTAATTTCTACCTTGAATTGACGCGATAGTATTGGCCGAGATTTTGAATTATCTATGGTAGTAAAACTATGGATTCGAAAAAAAAAATGGCGTCTTGAATGTCGGCGAAGTTGTTATCGAAACTTTGGTAATAAAATTAAAGTGGATGGAATTAGTTTAATCGAATGAACGTAAACTATGAGTGTTTTATTTTATTTAATATAATTTATTTATAAAACAAATATAAATAAATTTTGACGGATCGGTTGACGTGGTGGTTATACTTCACGCCGAAGGTTGTGGTTTCGATTCCCACCCAGAGATTTGTGTGTACATGAACATGTCTGTTTGTCCTGAGTCTGGGTGTAATTATCTATATAAATATGTATTTACAAAAGAAAAGTAGTATGTATATCAGTTGTCTGGTTTCCATAGCACAAGCTCTGCTTAGTTTGGGATCATATGGCCGGGTGTGAATAATGTCCCAGGATATTATTTTAACATTGCACTTCTCCATATGAAATTTATCCCTACTAAATCTTACAACAAGGCAGCAACTCCTTGCAGGCAATGTGCTTAAAAACAGGTGGGAGGGGGGGTTCAAAGTTTTATTACCGAGAAATAATTATTTATCGTTTGTGTTACTGAATCGTTGCACAATTACGAAAACAATATTGAGTAGCTAAGTAAATCGTCCGTTATGATAATATGTTGGTTTACCGTTGTCCTATTTTACTTGAAACTTATTTGTATATGTTATACACTTGTGTTTACTGGTGGTAGGGCTTTGTGCAAGCTCGTCTGGGTAGGTACCACCCACTCATCAGATATTCTACCGCAAAACAGCAATACTTGATATTGTTGTGTTCCGGTTTGAAGGGTGAGTGAGTCAGTGTAATTACAGGCACAAGGGACATAAAATCTTAGTTCCCAATGCCAATGTCTAAGGGCGTTTGGTGACCACTTACCATCAGGTGGCCCATATGCTCGTCCACCTTCCTATTCTATAAAAAAAAAAAAACTTGTATGTTAACAATAGATGTCATAATTGTAACTAATAATATAAATGCGTCAATAGTAGTGGTCTATTTGTTTAGATCTCTCGCTGTCGAGCGTGATTAATGACATGTTTCGCAGCGAGAGGCGTTGGATGGAGATGGTCTCTTTTTGCGAGGGTGTCATGTCGCAGAAGGAGGTCGCGGAGCGAGAGCGTGAGGCGAGTACCGCTGTTGACACGCTCCGCCGAAGAAGACCGGTGAGGAGACGCCGACGCTATGCGCACCTTTTTCCCCCACCGTAAGCGCCGCTGGGGTCAGGGAGGTACTCCATACCCCGGGAACCCCCTTAAGAATGGAAGCCTACTTAAGCAGGCCAACCGTCGGTGCATCACGGTAGGATGCGCAAACGATCCCGTGAAGCCCCCTCGAAAAGACGAAGTGGGTACCGCTGGTTTTTAGTGGGTATTCCGGCGCCGGCGAGTCCCAAATACCCTCCCCCCCCCGTCTTCATGTGGTTCCCCCATATAACGTGTGAATGCGTTTTACCAGCGAGAAAAAAAGTAATCTATTTGCTTGTTACGTCTTTACTACTCAATCGACCATTATGGAATTTTGCATAAACGTTACCAGGGGTACATATTTTTTTTTCACGAGCGGTACCCTTACCCTCTTAACGAGGAGCGCCACGGGATCGCTTGCGCATGCTGCCGTGACGCTCTAACGAACGGCCCGCCTATTCAGGCTTCCATTCTCTAGGGGGTATTACCAGGGTACTGAGAACCCCCCTAATCCCGGCGACGCCTATTGCGGCGGAGGGAGAAGGTGCGCATAGCGCGTCTGTCTTCTCCCCGCTCTTCTTCGGCGGAGCAGGTCTGCAGAGGCGTCCTCATCCCGCTCCTGCTCCGCGGCCTCCTTCTGCGACATTACCAGGGTTACATATAAGTATAGTGTACCTAACAACCGCCTTAATTTAAAACATTTTATAAAGTCAAAAAATATTTTATAAAAACTGATTTCTACACTTTGCCTTAAATACACAAAAATAATTGCAATTCTTATTAAAAATTTTTTTTACATTTTATTGCGAGTTATTTGTTTTTCTAAAATGTTAGTTGCATATTCAACTTTATTGTATCGTAATAAAGTTTAATTTTAAATAACGTTCGATCGTTTCGGGAGTGCTGCCAAGTATTACCCTGGTAATCGGTACACGTGTTCTCCTAGTAGTCGTAGTACGCATCGGTCGACTTTAATGTATATTTTGGCGTCTGTCGGTCGGTCTGTTTAAAAATAACAATACAAACGACATCATTGTCGATTGTATTGATTGTATTTTTATTAAATGACTCCAGGCTGGTGGTCAAAATCAATTAAAATTTGATATTTTTTTTAATCTGTTTACGTCGAAATTGATGTCGCAGCGCCATCTACAGTAACAGCCTGTTAATGTCCCCACTGCTGGGCTAAGGCCTCCTCTCCTTTTTGAGGAGAAGGTTTGGAGCTTATTATACCACGCTGCTCCAAAGCGGGTTGATGGAATACACATGTGGCATAATTAAATGCAGATTTTCTCACGATGTTTTCTTTCACCGTCAAACAGGAGATGAATTATAAACACAAATTGAGCGCATGAAAATTCAGTGGTGCTTGCCCGGGTTTGAACCCACGGTCGTCGGTTAAGATTCACGCGTTTTAACCACTACGCCATCTCGGCTTACGCGTCATCTAGTGCAGTCGCAATAAAATGGATAGTATTCATCATGAAAAGATACATACGTGTATTTTTTATATAACATTGAAAACTTTATTTGTCCTACTTCACCGCTTAAATTTTTATTGTGACGTCACATCAACATATCTAAATTGAACTAATATTAGAAGAAAAATAATGCTATCTCTTTCATAATGTTGGAAATTAAACAAGGATGGGGAATCTAATATAATTATAATTGCCTTGAAATTGTCTTGAAGACACATTATTTAACCGATTTTATACGAGGAAGTGTTTCGTTATTAACCATTTATCCTTGCCCTATAATTTTACTGGGTTAATTTTATTATTATATATACGTACGTTAATTAAGAATATATATAACTGGCCTATTAACACTTAATGAGAAATAACAATGCCATAGAGAAGACAGGAAATGAACAGTTGCACTTCCGTGTTTCAAAAAGCGTATAAAACCGTTGGTCCTGTGCTTCAATTCTCTGCGGTCGTGTCGGAGTGCTGGGATAGCGGGGGTTTTTTTTGGGAACTACTATAGCATCTCCTATACATGGCTGGTTTCCTGGTACTTGGCCGTGCCCAAAATTAGCTTAAAATGCCTTAATATACAAAACAATAGCAGGTAAAGTAAATAAATAAATATCTTAAATGTATATACATATATTGAAGTCGAGATGGCCCAGTGGTAAGAACGCGTGAATCTTAACCGATGAACGTGGGTTCAAACCCGGGCAACCACCTCTGAATTTTCATGTACTTAATTTCTGTTTATAATTCATCTCGTGCTTTTCGGTGAAGGAAAACATCGTGAGGAAACCTGCATGTGTCTAATTTCATCGAAATTCTGCCACATGTGTATTCCACCAACCCGCATTGGAGCAGCGTGGTGGAATAAGCTCCAAACCTTCTCCTCAAATAGGGAGAGGAGGCCTTAGCCCAGCAGTGGGACATTTACAGGCTGTTACTTTTACTTTATATACATATTCCATGCGGTTTGCTACGAAATCTCTGCTATATTTATTTTATATCTCATCTTTTTCAAAGTTCCGATAGCAAATGTCGATTTTCAAAACGCCATTTTTTTTCTCTAAATCCATTATAAATATAACAGATTTTCACTAGTGGTAGGGCTTTGTCCAAGCTCGTCTGTGTAGACACTATCCACTCATCAGATATACTACCGCTTAACACCAGTACTCGATATTGTTGTGTTCCGGTTTGAAGGGTGTTTGAGCCAGTGTAATTACAGTCACAAGGGACATGAAATCTTAGTTCCCACGGTTGGTGGCGCATTGGCTATGTAAGCGATGGTTGACATTTCTTACAATGCCAATGTCTAAGGGCGTTGGTGACCACTTACCATCAGGCCCATATGCCCGTCCGCCTTCCTATTCTATAAAAAAAAAAGATCTCGATCAATTATTTCAATATCAATTAACTGTTAAAGTTGTTTTTTTTTATTATTTATTTACTATATTTACGTTGGAATGTGCTATAAGGTATTATTATAAAGTATTTTGTTCATATATTAAGCTGGGCCAAAATAAGACGCATTTGTCAATATAATGTTGTTTATTCCCCGATATAATCTTTATACGAAAGTAATTAATTTCTTAGTTCCTCCATTCTTTTTAAAAATCGCTACCATGACAGTTGGCCTCTTCCATAATGACAGTTAATGGCCAGATGTAATTTTATTACAAGTCATATCCAAGTGTCTATATATATATATAAACCTATTTGATATTTGTTTTTATGTGAATTGTTATCGTAACCCGATATAACTAACATTAGCTGACATATTGCGTTTCAATTCTGTGAAGTTTTTTGCGAATTTGATACACAAAACTGTTGCTTAAGTTTTTATAGTAATATATCTTTAAAGAAAAACAACATTAGATATCCGTTTTAGATTTTATCTTAATTATATGAGGAATTGTAAGTAATTTTATGTATTCAGTAACAGCCTGTTAATGTTCCCACTGCTGGGCTAAGGCCTCCTCTCCCTTTTGATGAGAAAGTTTGGAGCTTATTCCACCACGCTGCTCCAATGCGGGTCGGTAGAATACACATGTGGCACAATTTCAATGAAATTAGACACATGCAGGTTGCCTCACAATGATTTCCTTCATCGTCAAGCACGAGATGAATTATAAACACAAATTAAGCACATAAAAGCTTGCCCGGGTTTCAACCCACGGTCATCGGTTAAGATTCACGCGTTCTAACCACTAGACCATCGCGGCTTTTTTTATGTATTGTTATATATCAAATATACTATAATGCAAAGTACCTCTGCCGCGTTCGTTCGTCTGTCCGCGATAAATTCAAAAACTACTGAGCAGATTTTCATGCGGTTTTCACCAATGGACGGATTGATTCACGAGAAAGGTTAAGGCGTATAATTCATTAGTTTATTAATAATTGTATAATAATAATAAAAAATTAAAATTAAAAAAAATAAAGTTAATGAGTTTGATTCTTTCAAAGCGCTGATCTCAGGATCTCCTAGGCGAAATTGAAAAAATAATAATAATTAAATAATTTAATATAATTACTAAAATTATATTAAATGGACCATTTATTTAAAAGTATATAACATCACGCTGTGACCCACGCGATAGAGCAGCTTATGTTAACGAGGGATGAAATCGCACGGTGCATATGATTTTATATACATATGTATTATTATATAGTATTTATTATACAAGGAAGTTTGGCCTATATGTCTCTATTTAATTAACTCAAAAAACACTCGATATTAAGATTTCACACTAGATAACGATCGTTTGTATTTTTGTATTGCGTTTATAATATGCGGAGTTAGTAGGAAGACAAAGGTCAAAAGGACGTTCTTACGTGTTCTGTATTAGAGGGCCATGAGGAGAGAAGGGAAAGGGAAGAAGAAAGGGGAAGGGAACTATCTATATAAGGGTGCTTACTTATAAAGTAATCGGAGGGAAGGTAAACGAAATAATAACTAAAATTATCTGTTCACACTACTTCAATGAATTAAGAAAAAACTTTGACAGCGCGATTCAGGAATTTCAAAAAATGAATCAACGCCATCTATCGACAAACAGTAATAAACGTGTTTTACTCTTAACAAAGGGTATTACTAGTTTAGCAGTTTGAGCCCTGTTAGAGCTCATTAAGTGGAGCTCGTTACGGCTTGGGCAACGGATGTTTATATTTGTACGATTTCACGACAAATTCGATCGGTGTCTAGTTATCGTAGGGGTTTTACTGGGTTCCTCACGTGTCCTATTTCAGACGGCCCTGTGGAGGACGGCAGCCGTGATGGCCTCGCGCTGCCGTACGCACTAGCGAGAAGTGCGGGGGGGGGGCGAAATTCGCCCCCTGATGAGAGCTCCGCCGAGCCACGAGGGGAGCAAAGCACGGGAGAGGCCGCGGATGCGTTATATCAACACGATCCCGCAGCCTCTCCGATCCGTGCTGAGGACGGCCATCGCAGTGGTTTTAGTGGGTAAGAATCCCACATAACCCGGTTCCACCCTCATAGGACCCGGGTACCTTTCTGAAGGTTTCCACTGCGAGAAAAAAAGGGGGTTTTACTGGGTTAAATTCCCATATAACCCAGTAACCCGGTTATATCTTTCGAAGATCTCTGTTTCACAAAATGAAATACTAAATCGCCATCGGGCGACAATAGCCGAATGGAACAGCATCGTGCCTGATAGCCTGATAGCATGATGAAGCCGTTTTCACACTATACACACCTTTACACTACACAAGCTTCGACAAAAAAAAAGCTCAACAAAAATCGAAGGTCAATAGGAGTATTAGTGATTTCTCGAAAGGGGTTTTATTATTTACTAACTAGTTTTTTCTAGGAGGAGAGGGGTAGGGAGTATCAGGTTTTAGGTTACGTTCTATCTGGTTTGGTCACCCACTGATTTTTTACTTAATTATTTGTACTTATCTGATTTAATTGGTTAACGCATAACTTTGTACTATATTATCCGATTTATATGATTCTGGTGGGAGGGCTTTGTGCAAGCTAGTCTGGGTAGGTACCACCCACTCATCAGATATTCTACCGCAAAACAGCAGTACTCGGTATTGTTGTGTTCCGGTTTGAAGGATGAGTGAGCCAGTGTAATTACAGGCACAAGGGACATCTTAGTTCCCAAGGTTGGTGGCGCATTGGCTATAAGCGATGGTTGACATTTCTTACAATGCCAATGTCTAAGGGCGTTTGGTGACCACTTACCATCAGGTGGCCCATATGCTCGTCCACCTTCCTATTCTATAATAAAAAAATAAAAAAATTCTTGCGTAATTGAAAACAAAAACGCAAAATTTGCTGGTCACGTCAATAGACTATATATGAAGCGGTTGTCTAAATTTAATATAATAATAATATTATATACGAAACGCGTTCAAGCTTTGGTTGTAAGCTTTATGTTATTGATTTACTAGCTGTTTTTGAATTAGGCATTTAGAAAAAAAAAGATTTTTTTTTTATTATGTACGTCGAAGATTATCTTACATACATTAGATTAGGAAGTACGTTATTTTTTTTTAATATCGAACTACCAACAAAAGTTACAATATTAACACATAATGTTAGGCTAAGCAAGATTAATTGCACTTTTAATTACAGGTAATTACAGCATGCTTATTATTAATTTTGTATCATAAGGTCCTCCAGACCGATTTCGGCCACGGCGGCCAATTTCAATTGAGATAAGCCAACTGCGCAGAACATATTACAGTGCACGAGTGTGTGCGCAAACACAGATGCACTCTCTATTTCCTAGCTCTCATAATCCGATGGGACGGCAATCCGACACGACCGGAAAGAATTCAGACGCAGGACCAACAGCTTTACGTGCTTTCCGAGGCACGGGAGTATATACACTTCCAACTTCTAGACCCCGGGCTGCTACTGAGAATTTTCTGACAAAAAACTTTTTATTGGCCCGACCTGGGAATTGAACCTTCAGGACCTCCGAGTCAGCGGCCTTATTTCTAGCCACCAGACCAACGAGGCAGTCTCAACTGAGTGACCAAAATATAACATTAATTATATTTTATAATCATTAAGACAAACTTATGATAACAATAAATAGCCAAAAATTCATTCTTATAGACCAAAAATATCGTGAGATAAGTAAAATTACAATAAGTCGAATTGAAATTCGTTTAAAGTTATTTAGATGAAAGTTTTTTTTATTGTTTTTTAATTGAACAAGTGCAAAAGTGAAGACGGCGTGTTAGTTTATTTATATAATGACTAAGTACGTCTGTTTTTGTCAGTATCTCACTTGAAGGGCATACGTGACTTAGAGCTCGCAATCTTTGTCCGTGACACAGAACGGAACGTTATGGAAATGGCGTCAGTGTAATTACGATAGGCTGGACTTTTTTACTGGACTACGGCGAAGGCACTGTGATCATGCCACCACGTTCTAGGGTTGAGGGTTGCTTATTATTTATTATCCTCTTAGGAAAACTCCGCAAAGCCTCCAGTGGATCATTGCACGAGATCAGCCATCACGGATGCTTTATATCGATACGATTCCGTACTCTCCGATGCGTGACGAAGATGGCCATCAAAGGAGTTCTTGTGTCATCTTAAAACGATGGGTTGTCAAATTCGACATTCTTTCGTCGGTTTTTCTCAGGTCCGAGGTGTTTATTTCCGAAACGGTGATAGATTTATGACAATCAATAAGTTAGTAAAGCTTTTATATTGGAAAAAGGTTTTGATTTTTTGATTTTGTTTTTCGACACGACTCGAAAGAGTTCAGGCGCAGCGTCAAAGGCTTTACCTGGTTTCCGAGCTACGGTAATGTAAACACTGCCAAATACTCGATACGTAACATAACTGCGAGTCCATACGACACTGAGGTCACAAAGATTATCGGAAGTCCAATTTCAAGCTTTTGTCTTTAGAGTGTGAGGAAAGTCCGTGTTGCTAGTGAGAATTAAACTAATTGAAAATACAATAACTTTATCGGTCAATTTCAAAACAAATGATCGCGCTATGAACCTGACAAAACTCACGTTTCCATTGGTCGCGTCTCCATCGTCACGTAGACACTTGACCGTAACGCTTTATAAATCTCGTGACGTGTCGCTGTGACTGCATTTTAATTATCAGTACGAGTTGTTCGTTCAGATCAGATCTTGCAGGCTGGTTTTTGTTTTATATTTGTAGGGGTTCGGTTAAATGGGCCAGCTGATCTTAACTGGTCACCACCGCCCATAGACATTGGCAATGTAAGAAATATTAACCATTCCTTGCATCGCCAATGCACGACCGACCGTGGGAACGATGATGTTATGTCCGTTGTGCCTGTAGTTACACTGGCTCACTCATCCTTCAAATACAATAATAATCAGACAAACAGTGTCAAAGAATTAATCATTTATGTAATAACGACATATAATAGTATTCGAACATGGCTTCGTCCGCTTTTTAGGAGGACAGAACGGTATTTAATAAGTAGCCTATATCCTTCCTTGGCATTCGAACTCGCTTCACACTAAATTTCATCAGAATCGGTTCAATGGTTTATCCGTTAAAACGTAACAGATAGACAGAGTTACTTTCGCATTTATAATATTGACAACGTGAATACGACATTTCATGAATGAGTACACTTAAGACTTGAAAGCTTAATAAACAAAGTAACTCTGACATTAATTACATTGTGATTTTGACATTTCGTTTTGACATCGCCAGACGTCCGAGAAACGTCATTAGTTACGTCGGCGATTAGTTTTGTAACATTTAAATGATGACTAACGCATGTATCGCCTTAATTATTATATCGGTAATGCGTTTTGTGGAATGCATTGACGGTCGCTGATTGTTTAGGAAAATTTCTTTTGTTCGTTAAAGGTTTCGTTTTTGTTGTTTTTTTTTTGTTTCTCTTTGGCTGTTCGTTTGTTGTTCTCGAGTCATGTTTCTGGAATTTTCTTTATGATTATATCTATATACGTCGGAAAATACGAAACAGTTAAAATTAATTTAGTTATTAAAAAATATATATATTTGTATATAATTACCTTACTTAAAAACATTTCTAAGTTAACGCTGATTTATTTCTTTCCATCATTATTGATTTGACATTCGAAAGAAGAAGACAGAGCATTGTTCAACTATTAACACGCTAAACAACGTTTATAAGCATAGTCTTATAATCTTGCACAGAACCCTACCACCGTAACTGTAACAGCCTGTGAATGTCCCGCTGCTGGGCTAAAGGCCTCCTCTCCCTTTTTGAGGAGAAGGTTTGGAGCTTATTCCACCGCGCTGCTCCAGTGCGGGTTGGTGGAATACACATGTGGCAGAATTTCAATGAAATTAGACACATGCAGGTTTCCTCACGATGTTCTCCTTCACCGTAAAGCACGAGATGAATTATAAACACAAATTAAGCACATGAAAATTCAGTGGTGCTCGCCCGGGTTTGAACCCAGGATCATCGGTTAAGATTCACGCGTTCTAACCACTAAGCCATCTCGGCTTTTTGCACCCTACCACCGAGTAAACGAAATATCGACCGTGGGTAAAAGTCTAACCTAACCACTGGGCCATCTAGGCTTTTTACCCTACCACCGAGTAAAAGAAATATCGACTGTGGATAAAAGTCGATTGAAAGTCGGGTCATAGTTTTTTAATCGTAGAATGTTCGATCTGTCATTTTAATCAGTCTATTTTCCCCGCGATAGAGTCTGTATGTCACATTGTAAACGAAAACAACTGATAACAGAGGTCGTGGCGCACGCTAACGTTTTCAAGAGCAGTATTTTATGGAGTCATTTGTTTTTGTGTAGAGTGTAATTTGTTTGCGCACATTTTTCAATATACTCGGTGCAGGGATTTGCGCCACTCGTCATATATTTTAAAGACATGCTTGCACTTTGATGGATGATTGACAAAGGGCGTGATGTTATAGTTTCTAATCTTATCCTTGAATTGAGACGAGGTATCAATCAGCCCAGTGATGGGTTATATCTAGCTTTCACTTTTTTACAATAAATATTATAGATATTTAATGCGAAGTACCGTAATAGCTTGTGAATGTCCCACTAATGGGCTAGAGACCTCCTCTCCCTTTTTGAGGAGAAGGTTTGGAGCTTATTCCACCACACTACTCCATTGCGGGTTGGTGGAATACACATTTGGCAGAATTTCAGTGAAATTAGACACTTGCAGGTGTCTTCACGATGTTCTCCTTCGCCTTAAAGCACGAGATGAATTATAATCACAAATTAGGCACATGAAAATTCAGTGGTGCTCGCCTTATCACTCGGGCCATCTCGGCTATTACGAAGTAACGGCTTGTTAATTTTAAGCTAAGACCTCCTCTCGTTTTAAAGACAAGGCTTGGAGTTTGTGGATACACAGGTGGCAGTTTTTCTGCCGAAACATGCAGGATGCCTCACGACGTTCTCCATCACCGAGAACGAAATGAATACGAATACGTGTGTAATTTCCAATAATAACATTTTAGTGTATGATTTAAATTGCAGATACTTCAATTTGGTAGGTATTTATTTTTATAATGCATTGCCCGAAATAAGTATGAAGTCGTTTCCGGAAAACGTGATTTCATGCGAAGTGTTGCCAAGTTTAAAATCATGATTCGGAAAATTTAGCATCGTTTCGTTTTGAGAATAACTCCAAAGATATTAGGGTGAATTAATTGACGTGTATATTCAACTAGCTATTGCCGGATATGTTGCAATGGCTCTTTAAATTGGTTACCTAATAGATGATAAGATAAAATATTCTCCTAGATCAAGCGTTGGTATCATGACAAATAGGGGGGTCCCTTTTACACATTAGGTTAGCTCTAAGGTAGAATTTTTGATAATTTAACCCTTAAGGTATTGATAAAGGGGGGAAAGTTTGTATGAAAAAGAGCTGTGGAAATTGGTATTTAGAAGTTCTGACTTATTATTCACACACGGCCATCTGATCGCAAATTAAGCAGAGCTTGTACTATGGAAACCAGACAACTGATATACTACATATACTACTTTTCTTTTGTAAATACATAATTATATAGATAATTACACCCAGACTCAGGACATGTTCATGCACACAAATGTCTATCCTGGTTGGGAATCGAACACACAACCTTCGGCGTGAAAGGCAAGCATCTACCAACCTAAGTACCTACTGGAGGCCTTGGACCGGTTGCAGCGACGTGCAGTACGCATTATTGGCGACGTAAAGGTCACAAACACCCTTGAACCTTTACAATTGCGTCGCGAGATAGCAGCACTGAGCGCTTTCTATCGACTGTATCACGGCGAGTGCTCTGAGGAATTATTCTCTCTAATTCCTGCTTCCCCCTTCCTTCTTAAGTCCACGCGAGCTGCTTCTCGATGTCACCGCCTAACTGTGACATCAATTGCATCGCGCACAAAGAAATTTGGCAACTCTTTTATTTGTCGCACTACCAAAAAATGGAATTCCTTACCAGCTCACGTGTTCCCCTCCTCTTACAACCCGGGTTCCTTTAAACGAGGCGTGAAGAGGCATCTTGCGGGCCGGCAAGGCGGGGACGGCTAGTACAGAACATTCTTCCCGACTGTACTGGCCGTCGTCGCGTTTGGACTCTACTACCACTTACCATCAGGTGAAGTAGAGCCATCCCGGCGAATATAAAAAAAATAAAATAAAACCACGCCAACCGGCCCGTCAGAACCTATGACGCGAGCGAAGCCGCGGATAAAGCAAGTGATACATATTTGTAAATTTTCTTGGTGGTAGAGCTTTGTGCAAGCTCGTCCTGGTAGGTACCACCCACTCATATGATATTCTACCGCAAAACAGTATTAATTAGTATCGTCGTGTTGCGGTTTGAAGGCTGTGTGAGCCAGTGCAACTACAGGCACGAGCAAACTATAACTATATTTTACAATCTCGTTCGTATACGCTATCTAAAACGATTATAAATATATAAATGACTCATATTATATATTATATATAAGACGGAGCTTGTTTTCGTTGTCTCTGATACAGGATATGTAAATTTCATTGTAAATACACATGAATATTAATTCAACGAGCTTATTGAAGAGGTTCTCGAAAGGATCTGCATTCCAAAAATGTTTTCCAATGTAGCTTTACATTCGATTTTAGTTGAAAAACCAGATTTTCACGCGTTGCATTAAATTTGTGACGAAAATCCTTCAAATCTTACATCAGCTGGGACAATAACAATAGCGTACGCCGACAAAAGGCTTTTTCTTATAATGTCAGGCAGTTGTAACCGATGGTTAACATTTCTTACATTGCGAATGTTTGGGCGTTGGTGACCACTCACCATCAGGTGACCCACATGCCCGTCCGCCAACCTATTCAATAAAAAAAAAGACGAACGGTCGAGTAGTTAATACTTGAAAGCGTTACAAAGAAACGAACTCACTCACGCATTTATTATATTAGATTGGATTATAAACATCATTAAATGCTGATAAAAACAAGAGGACAGATCAAAATGTATCAGGCCAATTTCCTTGTGCACAGATTGTAATAAAATTGATTATAATCACACATATGCAATATTTATTTCACACATTCAAATGCACCTCAACAAAGTAAATAGCATCTGCGCGTTAAGATATCAAGAATATCGGCGCCTACGCAATCGCTTTGTTTACGTTCGAAATTCGAAAATAGAGCCAGTCTCGTTCGGGCGGCCGACGCGTGCGGACGCGTCAGCGGTAGCGTCTTATTGAATTATCGTGTTGTTATATACCAGTGTCTATAAAGTTACTACGCAGTTGATTTACGTGAACAACAATAATAATATATGGTAAAGAGTGAAGCGTGCCAAAATGATTGAGCCAATGAACGCATCGGCGGTGGATGAACTCGGTAAATATTTATTGTATTTTCTACGCGTGCGCATAAAACTTAAACGAAAAGGAAACTGGATGTTGTATTAAAAGAAACGGAACTAGTTTTCGCTTTAACTATTCGGTGTAATTATGTTGATTACGAAATTGCTTTGTTTTTTTTTTGTTTTAATTTATTGAATAAATATTACAGATTTTGTTTGTTTTTGTTCGTGTTGTATGCGCTCGCGCATCTTCATCAGATTGATTCGGGAATGTGTAGGCGGTGTTTTCGTTTGCGTGCAGGTTCTCTGTATAGAATTGATATCAATTTAACTGGCTGACATGCTATCGGATTATTTTATTTGAAAAATATAAATTAGTAACACAGCGTTTATAATGTTAAATTATTTACAAGCTACCCGACCCGGTTTCGCGCAGGTAGAATAAGGATCCACATAAAATGTCTATATCGTAATACATACAACTCTATCGGTTTCAGTAAAGCTCTTTATCGCCATGATTTTTACCGATATTTCCAACAATCGTCATAATTTAGACGGTTTACACGAAACATTAATGAATTATACACATGAACCTTACCTCTTGAATCACTTCATCCATTGGTGAAAACGGCATGAAAATCCGTTCCATAGTTTTCGATGTTATCGAAGACGAACAGACAGACCTGACAGTGATAGTTTGTTTTATAATCAATAATGATGATCGGCCTAATCGGATGACAGCTTTTTAAAATAATAAGAGACTGCGTGTCTAATAGTTAGGTATTCGACCTTAATTAATTGTTAATTAAGTGAGACTCGACCGAATTGTCCATTAGACAGTATAAGTGGATTCCCTAGGGGCCCCTAATCGATGCGGGACCTCGGGGCAGGCAATTTTTCAGGTCATTTTGGGAAATAATGTTTACTTGAGGTCAATTGTAATAAGAATTGAGGATTATGGCAATATATATATTTATTATTATTATTTATATATATTTTTTATAGAATAGGAAGGCGGACGAGCATATGGGGAACATGATGGTAAGTGATCACCAAACGCCCTTAGACATTGGCATTGTAAGAAATGTCAATCATCGCTTACATCACCAATGCGCCGCCAACCTTGGGAACTAAGATTTTATGTCCCTTGTGCATGTAATTAGACTGTCTCCACTCACCCTTCAAACCGGAACACAACAATACCAAGTACTGCTGTTTTGCGGTAGGATATCTGATGAGTGGGTGGTACCTACCCAGACGAGCTTGCACAAAGCCCTACCACCAGTAATATATAAATAGGTAATTATATAAGATATATATATATATATATATATATATCTTATATAATTACCTATTATAGAGTACGGGGATAATTATAGAATTTTAATCACATCGTTAGTGAAACCGGATTTATTAATTATTATAATGAATACTCATTTAGTAATTATACCGTCATTTATTAAATTCTTACTAATATAATTAATGCGAAAGTGTATTTGTTTGTTTGTTACGCTCCCACGTCTTAACTACTGAACCGATCATCATGAAATTTTGCATACACATTATCAGGGGTATAGAAAAGGACACGTGGTACCTAACACCCCATCCCTCGTTCGAGGGCGAAACCGCGTTCTGAAACTAGTCTTACTAATAAATAAAAATGAATATTTTGTGGTCTGTTTGTCCTCTATGCGTTTCGAAACCGCTTGTCCGATTTTGTTGAAACTTTGTTAAACTATTCTCTGTATTACCGAGAAGGTTTCAGGCCCAAAAAAAAAGTAGGTTTGTCAATATAGACCTTTTCATCTAGACCCTTATTCTACCATTGTGATACCGGGACAGGTGGCTGGTGTATTATGTAATTAACAAAACCCATTAATTTCTTACATTGTAATGTAGATACTTGCTTTTCACGCCGAAAGTTGTGGGTTCGATTCCCACCCAGGACAGACATTTGTGTGCATGAACATGTCTGTTCGTCCTGAGTCTGGGTGTAATTATCTATATAAGTATGTATTTACAAAAGAAAAATAGTATATGTAGTATATCAGTTGTCTGGTTTCCATAGTACGAGCTCTGCTTAGTTTGGATTCAGATGGCCGTGTGTGAACAATGTCCCAGGATATTATTATACAATTGAAGTCTAAAAAAAAAGATAAAAATTGCTTTTGTTTTGTTAACTCGCAAATAGCAATGTTAACTTGAAAATGAAGTCCTTTTGAAATCACAGACAAACAATACCATTTTATTTTATTTATATAAACGTTACAAGTCGACTAAACATCAGGTAACTTGCCTACGTGAGTCCCATAAAAATACCGAAATACATTTAAAAAAAAAAAACATTTTCAAGGTCGTCATATTGTAAAAATAAATATTCGAAAGATATTGTGTATATGTTAAGGGTTTTATTACTTTGTACACAAAAAAAAAAAAACTTTTCTGGGCACTCGGTCGCATCCAGTAGAGTGACCATATCGAATTATTTTAAAGGATTACGTTTTTTTTTTTTTATAAATGACTCGACACTTAACGAGTCCTTTAAGAGCCTTCATTTAGTTTCTTTTTTTTTTTATAAAATAGGAAGACGGACGAGCATATGGGCCACCTGATGGTAAGTGGTCACCAAACGCCCTTAGACATTGGCATTGTAAGAAATGTCAACCATAGCTTACATAGCCAATGCGCCACCAACCTTGGGAACTAAGATTTTATATCCCTTGTGCCTGTAATTACACTGGCTCACTCACCCTTCAAACCGGAAATAAGTACTGCTGTTTTGCGGTAGAATATCTGATGAGTTGGTGGTACTTACCCAGACGAGCTTGCACAAAGCTCTACCACCAGTTATAATGTTATATATATGATACTAGAAAACCAATGACTTTTTAGATGGAATGGAAATCACCATTAGGCCATTTCAAATAAAAAATATATTATTCTATTATTGTATAATATTTATAATTGTAAATTATGATATAAAAAAATCTCGTAGTGTGAGTTTTTTTCGCCGCTTGTTCTCAGGTCTGAGGTGTTTATTTCGGAACCGGTGGTAGATTTATGATAAATAATAAGCGTAACGCTTCTATATTGAATTAATATAATAAAGAGATGAGATTTGATTTTTTGTATGTTTGTTTGTAATGGATGAACTAAAAAAAAAAACTATTAAACCGATTTTAAAATTTCTCTCACCTACAAGAAGTAACTCTATCAGCGAGTAACATCGAATGTATTATATTTTCAAAACAAATTAGAGATGCCTACGATTTTATTTTAATTGCAATAATTGAACCTTTGAAATATTTACTGAGATAGATAAATTGTTCAACCCGGACAAAGTCGGGGCGGGCCGCTGATATTGAATTAAGATTTCTGATGTTTTGATAAATGTGTCGCTTAGAGGTTGATTAGATACAGGATATACATATATACTGGTGGTAGGGCTTCGTGCAAGCTCGTCTGGGTAGGTACCACCACCCACTCATCAGATAGTCTACCGCAAAACAGCATTACTTGGTATTGTTGTGTTCCGGTTAGAAGGCTGCGTGAGCCATTGTAATTACAGGCACAAGGGACATAACATCTTAGTTCCCAAGGTTGGTGGCGCATTGGTGATGTAAGCGACGGTTGACATTTCTTACAATGTCAATGTCAAAGGGCGTTAGTGACCACTTACCATCAGGTGGCCCATATACTCATACGCCTTCCTATTCTAAAAATATATATATGCCATACACATATGACATAAAGAACAATGCAATGTCGTAAAAAATCTATGTACACTTTAATTTGGTTTAATTAATGATAGGTTCAACTGATTTTTATGAAATAATAAGTGAACGGTACCTTGGAATACTGTCTATAATAAACCGATTATTTACATTGGCCTTTTTATCATAATTCGTTGATAAATCTAGACAAACAGACACTTCAATTATATATATATTTGTCAAGGTTTATGGTGCATTAAAGTTAATGTAAACAATCTGTTTTATATTTTGTTAACACACACACTGTTATATAAGTACTTTTTTGCTTTTTTATTTTTATTCTAATACATAATAAGCAATAACTTTTATTTGTACTTTAGCCTGTAATTGTTATATACTTAACACACTTTTATATTAAGAAAATGTATTTCATAGTACATAACGTTGGCTTCCTAATAATTAAATACAGTAACAACCTGTAAATGTCCCACTGCTGGGCTAAGGCCTCCTTTCCCTTTTTTGAGGAGAAGGTTTGGAGCTTATTCCACCACGCTGCTCCAGTGCGGGTTGGTGGAATACACATGTGGTAGAATTTCGATGAAATTAGACACATGCAGGTTTCCTCACGATGTTTTCCTTCACCGAAAAGCACGAGATGAATTATAAACAGAAATTAAGCACATGTAAATTCAGAGGTGCTTGCCCGGGTTTGAACCCACGTTCATCGGTTAAGATTCACGCGTTCTTACCACTGGGCCATCTCGACTTCAATATATGTATATAATTAAATGATATTGTTAAATCTTAAAAATGTTACCAGTATGGTCATCCTTGCGTTTTACAGCAATTTATCTAGTTCGAGGGACTACAATCTTTTGAAGGGCTAATGTCGCTGCGACGTCCAGACAAACGACCTATTGTTATAGATAAACCAGTTTTGTTAGAAATTCCTTTGTCGTTTTTTTTTTTTTTTTTTTTTGTTTTAGAATGTTTTTGTCTCTGCGATATAATGAAGGATTTCGTTATTGTAATGAAAAAACCGGCAAATGTTTTATCTGATGGTAAATGGTCACCAGGATATTACATTGCACGTAGGCAATGTTTGGAAAGGTTAAAATATTTTTTACAACGCCAATGTCTGTGGACGATGGTGATCAATGAATGCTTTTTGAAACAAATAAATATACAGACACCTTCGCGTACGTCTCTCCACGCGAGTTCGACTCGCGTCACGTTACTTGTTTTTTTTTAATTTTAAATAGCTTTTATTTAAAGACAACGTTCTCTCTATTCCAGAATCGTGGGTCGAACTGAACTCCGGCGGAATGCTGAGCGGTGCTGAGAACGAATACATACGTCTGCTCAGAGAGGCTCAGAGGGAAAGCCGTGACTCCTCCGTGCGGCACTCGAGAGCGTCGAGCGTCAAGGGAAGGTGCGTGGATCTTTTACGTCAGCTGAAGTGTATTAATCATATGTAAAACAGGTTTTTATAGTAATTTTCGAAAAATATTTTTGGTGTGCTGACAGTATTTATAAAATTAACGACCTCATATATGACCGCTGAGTCGAATCGAGATGGCCCAGTGGTAAGAACGCGTGAATCTTAACCCATGAACGTGGGTTCAAACCCGGGCAAGCACCACTGAATTTTCATGTGCTTAATTTCTGTTATAATTCATGTCGTGCTTTTCGTTGAAGGAAAACATCGTGAGGAAACCTGCATGTGTCTAATTTAGATTCTGCCACATGTGTATTGAAAAAGTAACCTATGTTCTTCTTTTGGGTGCAAGTTTGTATCGTACCAAATATTATCAAAATCGGTTTAGTTTAGCTGTGATAGCGTTACAGATGGAGCTAGTTTTGCATTTATAATATTAGTATAGATGGCACGACTTCGTCGGGGCGTCACGGTAGTATGCGCAAGCGATTCCGTGACGCCCCTCGAAAAGGCGGTGTGGATACTGCTGGTTTTTTAGTGGGTATTTCGGCGCATGGTCGGTGCCGGCGACATACTCCCCCTCCCATTTCAAGTGAGGGAAACGCGTAAACGCGTTTTTCGAGCGAAAAAAAAAGATGGTGCGACTTGGGCACGGAACGTTCGCCTCCAGAACGTTTCAAAAATTAATAATATATATCACTGGTATAAATTTTTGCAAAGACAAACCCGCTGAGTTTCTTTCGCCGGTTCTTCTCATGTCTGAGGCTTTTCTTTCCGAATCGGTGATAGATTTATGTCAATCAATAAGCAAGTTTAACGCTTCTATATTTAATTAAGATTTTCGGATGTCAATTGAAAATATTAGTTTAAGGGTATGGTGACCATCGAGTACACCTTGAAAATCTACCTGGGTTCAAACCCAAACATCTCAGTAACAGCCCTGAGTCTAGAGATTGGCAGTGTTTACACTCCCGCGCCTCGGATTGCACTTAATGCCGTTAGATTTGCGCCTGAATTGTCTCCGCTCGTGTCGGATTTGCTGCATTGGATTATGATATATAGAGAACCTGTTGCGGGAGATCATAGTTTATGGGGCTTCAGGTCTTTGTTGTCATTGGACATGCCGCCTCACTATACTCTAAGAGATGGACTCTTACGCTATTATCTACCTCAAATACCTATTGTTTTAATAATTGAGATGACACAATATGAAACAATAAGGTTGAAATGAATACCTTAATGGTTGATGCAAATATATCTCAACCGGTAATCGAACCCCGTTTTACGAGACGTTTTGAAGGTCGTAAGGCCTCGTTCTATTTCATAATCGTGAAGAGTCGAGTGACATTAGTATTGAAATTGAAGCTATTTGTAATGTAATAGTCATTACTGCCCGTGGCTTCGACCGTGTTCGTTTGTAAGAGGAGGGGAAAACGACCCAATTGTTGACCTTTTTTTATGGGTATGTTATAGGTAGGCGGACGGGCAAATGGGCCACCTGATGTTAAGTTATCACCGCCGCCCATAGACATTGGCAATGTAAGAAACATTAACCAATCCTTACATCGCCAATGCGCCACCAATCTTGGGAACGAAGATGTTATGTCCCTATGTAGTTACACTGTCTCACTCATCCTTCAAATCGGAAGTATTGCTGTTTGGCGGTACAATATCTGATGAGTGGGTGGTACCTACCCAGACGAGCTTGCACAAAGCCCTACCACCTAGTAACGTAGAGGTTCAACGGCCTTACTTGCTTTCCGAGGCGCGGGAGTGGTCGATATCGCCTTCATGATAATCCGAAACTTCTATAGTTAAGCTTACTTTAAGAAAAAACGCTTTAACTTAGTGAAAACCGCATCAATAGAAGCCGTATCGAATTGTAGAAACACGTGGATGGGGCAACTTTGTCTTATATTTATTTTAAGACGCATCGAGTGGGTGGGTGCCATTATTAAATGCACAATACAACTTTGTCACATACGACCTTGTAACACATTTAAAAATTGGCATATACATCTCTCAAGCCGAGATGGCCCAGTGGTAAGAACGCGTGAATCTTAACCGATGATCGTGTGTTCAAACCCGGGCCAACGCCACTGAATTTTCATGTGCTTAATTTGTGATTATAATTCATCTCTTGCTTGACGGTGAAGGAAAACATCGTGATGAAACCTGCATGTGTGTAATTTCACTGAAATTCTGCCACATGTGTATTCCACCAACCCGCATTGGAGCAGCGTGGAGGAATAAGCTCCAAACCTTCTCCTCAAAAAAGGAGAGGAGGCCTTAGAGATTAGGAGATTAGGCCAGCAGTGGACATTCACAGGCTGTTACTGATCGCACATTCCATATATATATGTCGAAGTTCTAAGTTGAATAACGCAAACTTATATAAGAAATATGTACTATTACAATAATTATAATGTATCAACGGGTGTCGGACCCGTAAGTTATTTCGCGACGATCCGATCTCCCTAACGCTTCTGTTCGCCTGATACTCGAAGCCGGTTTGACTAGATTTTATCTCGAACTTTTCTCGATGATTCAGATATAATCTAGGTTGCTGTTAAAATGTAGGTGCCTATGTGGCTTAGTAGCCTTTATAGTCTAGAAAAAACTAACATAAATTTATAATGTAAATAATGAAATGATAATAAACATGTTTTTTTTTTTTTTAATATAAATAATTATTATAATCTGTTGTCCTTGTGCATTGTAACTTCGCGTATCTATATAAAATCTTTAAAAGAAATCATCGATCGAGAAGTATATATTATAAATGAATTTATACTAATATTGTAATGAGGTAAAGTTTGTGAGGTTGTAGGGGGTAATCCCTGGATCTAATGAACCGATTTTGATAAAAATCTTTTACCTATTTCACTGGTGGTAGAACTTCGTGCAAGCTCGTCTGGGTAAGTACCACCCAATCAGATATTCTACCGCAAAACAGCAGTACTTGGTATTGTTGTGTTCCGGTTTGAAGGGTAAGTGAGCCAGTGAAATTACAGGCACAAGGGACCTAAAATATTAGTTCCCAAGGTTGGTGGCGCATTGGCTATGTAAGCGATGATTGACATATCTTACAATGCCAATGTCTATGGGCGTTGATGACCAATTACCATCAGGTGGCCCATATGCTCGTCCGCATTTCTATTCTATAAAAAAAAGGTCTCTTCTCCAATTAGATGTTGGCAAAATTCATGATGGTCGAGTTGAGTTGTTACGTGAAAACGTAACAACGAAATAAGCAATGTCATTATAATATAGAATAAATTCTAAAATAAGACAGCCACTCGCAGTGCCCGCTGATAGAAGTGAAAATTTGAAACTATTAAATATATTCGTCCAATGTCCACATCTATTGACACTCCAAGTAATAATTCTATCCCTTTTCATTATAAAGCTTTTTATTCATCAGAATACACAGTATGTCGCAAACTCTGTACAAAATAATAATACAGCTTAATTTCAATAAACAATAGTTAAAATACACTTATATTATTTGCATATAATGTTAGTATTTACATAAATTTCAATCTTTATTATCCTCATCAATTTCCACAATACTTAAGTTATTTGTACTTTCAACGACTTCATTATATCAACATTAGCATGTCGGTGACGCGAATCCCCGAGTCCGTCCCCTACGACAAACCAGCGCAATGCGTTATATGTCATAAATTAAAGTAATTTGAATTAAATTAATATATTATATTTTACTCTTTATTATATTATTTATTTACCAACTTAAACAACATTTAAAAATGGGACATTATTCTTATACAGCAACTAAATTTGTTTAATATTACATTCAAACATAAATATTGTATCTAAGTTAAAATATTTTACACGTTAACACGGAAATATAATAATGTCAATTGTTTTTATTTTTTTATTATTTAAGTCAATTTTAAAATAATCCCACCAATGCAAGACGCATTTCCGCGCTGTACTTATTAAAATTATATAATATTTATTTTTTATTTTTATTTTTTTATCATTTAAGTCAATTTTAAAATAGTCCCACCCAATTCTCACCAGATGCAAATCTGGCCATAATGCAGGACGCATTTCCGCGCTGTACTTATTAAAATTATATAATATTTATTGTTTTATTATAAAATAATTATAATATATTTTTTTCTATTTTACAGCCCGAAATCGCCACCAAATAGTCCGAATCTAGAACCATCTACCGAAGATGAATTGAAAGGTGTATATATAAACTGTTGGAAGGTAAGCAAGAGATATTTGTTTTGTTTCTATCGCTACATAAGAAAAACATGTTACATACCGCACCTCGGGGAGGATCGCTGACGCAGCACATAGCCGCGAAGTCGCCGCTGCGAAGTCGCCGCTGCGAAGTCGCCGCTGCGAAGTCGCCGCTGCGAAGTCGCCGCTGCGAGTCAGCTCTGCACGTACCACCTAAAAATGAGTCAACATTTTTAGCACTATATATTAGAATGGAATAATTATATGTATCATTCAATATGTGATCCAGTAACGTATTAGTATTGTTTCTCAGGATTAAGTTATGTATATAAGGTTGGATTCAATATCTGCATCCAGCATCGAGCAGTATTGTATCTTAGGATTAAGTTAAATAGTATAATATTTAGTAAATTATTAAAGTTTTAATAGAAACTTTGGTTTTTCTCAAATCGTCCGGTTATCGTAAACGTATTTAACAGTTAAACGAAAGCCGTAACTGTAATTGAGTAAAGGTAAATAAACATTATTGAACTTGAATTGAAACGATATCATTGTTCGAGTATCTTATATAGTCTGTGGTGTTATGGTTTCGTGAAAATGGCGCTTTGTGTGTCGGCGTAGTTGTTATTGAAACTTTGAAATTTTAGTTTTTGTTATGAGTATTTTAATTGTTGTATAAATATATGGGCAGCGCAAGATCGGCCAACGTGGAAATCCTTGGGGGAGGCCTTTGTCCAGCAGTGGACGTCTTTCGGCTGGTGATGATGATGATGATAAATATATGTATATATTTAATTTCAGGATGACTCCAACGACTGGGTATGGGAATGGAGCAGCCGGCCTGACCAGGTACCTCCGAAGTAAGTGACCCATTCTAAATGTTACTTGGTGATAGGGCTTTGTGCTAGCCCGTCCGGTTGAATACCACTCATCAGATATTCTACCGTCAAATGACATTACATAGCATTGTTCTGATCCGATTTGAATTGTGAGTGAGCCAGTGAAACTAAAGGCATAAGGGACTTCTTAGTTCCCAAAGTTGGTGGCGAAATGACGATGTATGGCATGGTTATTTTTTTTAAACGTCCGTGGGTGGTGACCCCTTACGATAAAGTGACCCTTTTGCCAGTCTACCTACCAATTTAAAAAAAAATTGAAATTCTGACAAAACTATACTTACTGCTAAAATCAGTGGAGCAGTGTCGTAGCAGTTCTAAATAAATGTCCTCAGTAGTAGTAAAAAGCGTAACAGATAAACAGAATTAGCTTAGTAACAGCCTGTGAGTGTCCCACTGCTGGGATAAAGGCCTCCTCCCCCTTTTTGAGGAGAAGGATTGGAGCTTATTCCACCACGCTGCTCCAATGCGAGTTGGTGGAATACACATGTGGCAGAATTTCAGTGAAATCAAACACACGCATGTTTCCTCACGATGTTCTCCTTCACCGTATAACACGAGATGAATTATAATCACAAATTAAGCACATGAAAATTCAGTCACGATCGTCGGTTGAGATTGACGCTTTCTTATCACTGGGCCATCTCGGCTTTTTCGGAATTAGTTTAGCATTTATAATATTCATATAGCTTAAATAATTACATAATAAGAATTTACTTTTTCTCCAGGGATTGGCGTTTTAAACACCCCCAAAGCGCCAGGGGTCCGCCGTCGGCTACGTCCTCTATAGAGGTGCTGGAGCAGCTCGCGCCGGCTATGCAACAGGTGATTAAATAGAGCGCGTCGATCACACACACACACACACACACACGCACACACACACACACACACGCACACACACACACACACACACACAGTGTGATTTTGAACCAAAAACACAGTAAAAATGTTAAAGCTTTCAGGTTTTTATAACGAAATATAATAAGTGATGTTTATATCGACAGAGCCACTGTCTGTCCGTCCGACGCACGTGTCTGTTCAGCCGTGGTGCGGTTGCCGCTGTGCTCGTCACAAACATCGTCTCCCTCCTACTGGGAGCTGGAATCGGGTGAGTCTATTCGCTCGTGTCTATACTTTAACCGGTGAAAGGTCTGGTATCGTACCTCTTATCAGGAATTAAATGTTTCGTATTCCAATTCGTATGGTGTGTGAGCCGGTGTAAATATAAGCACTCGTGGTTGATGAGTGGTCTGTAATACAGTACCAATCTGTGGGGGTAGTTGATCCTCGCCATCTAGTGGTCTTTGGCTTTTGTCTGCCTCCTTGCATTCCTCGCGATGATTTCATTAACCAATACGAGTTATGAGTAAATAACACCTTTCAAATATAAAAAAAAAACAAACATTAAATTATTAATAATAATCAACTATTCACAAGCAATACACTTGTAATTTTTTGGACCTTGAATTGACATAATTGGTCGAGAACTAAAATAGTCCGATGTACTCAGTGGATTCGTAAACAAATGGCGTTTTGAAATTTGGCGAAGTTGTCGACGGAACTTTGGAAGTGAAATTTAAATTGATATAAATAGTTATAAATAGATAATTATTTATCAGTGACTGTTTTGTTTGCCTGTGTCTGATAAAAATTCGTCAGATGAATGATTGCCGGATCTCGTGCAGGAACTAAGTGTGCGTAATTAATAATAATAATAATATCCTGGGACATTATTCACACACGGCCATCTGATCCCAAGCTAAGCAGAGCTCGTACTGTGGAAACCAGACAACTGATATACTATATATAATGTAATTGGGGTTTGCTTATCTATACCCCACCGATTGGAACACGGTATTTTTTTTTTTATAGAATAGGACGGCGGACGAGCATATGAGCCACCCGATGGTAAGTGGTCACCAAACGCCTTAGACATTGGCATTGTAAGAAATGTCAACCGTCTCTTACATAGCCAATGCGCCACCAATGGGAACTAAGATGTTATGTCCCTTGTGCCTGTAATTACACTGGCTCACTTATCCTTCAAACCGGAACACAACAATAACAAGTACTGCTGTTTTGCGGTAGTATATCTGATGAGTGGGTGGTACCTACCCAGACGAGCTTGCACAAAGCCCTCCCACCAGTAACTATATGACGTCATCAGTGATCTTTCCTATTGTGTATGTGTTCAACGGCTTTATATAACTCTTATGTATTTCTTTCCAGTGTGTGGCTGAGCAAGAAAGGCATGCTCCCCCCCAGACTCATTATTCTCAACTAGATCATAAGACTGAATATCTTTCGTTTAGGTGTAGTTGTGCGATTATCGACTTTATTATTATAATGTTAGAATTGCTTATCGGGAACAATTATTTCTATAAGAACGAATTTGTTTAAGATTTAAATTTTTTTTTTTTTTCTAAAAAGAAATTTTTGTATTGTGTATCTTAGTGCTATAATAATAGAGTGTATAATCGCTTTGTAATGAAGTGATCTTAAGATTGAGTAACTTGGTATTAAAATTAAGGAGTCGATATTTTTCAATTCTTGTACCTGAAATGGATATATATATATTATTTTTATTTCTAAAATCTTTGCTCTGGCAATGTGAAATATATACACAAACAAATACAAAACTTTTTTGCAATGTCTAGTTTGAAATAGCCGAAAGTATTTCAGAATGTTCTAGAATTCTAGACTAGAAACCCTGACAATTCTATGCGACATGTTTAATCCTCGCCCGCGCGGTACAGGAGCGCTGTGTCAGACGACAAAGGGGGCTGAGGTGCGGGCGGCGGGCGAATTTTTGACACGAATCATTTGACTTTAAAAATTGTGATCATGCTACTCGGTGAATAAATAAAAATTGTTATTTCTTTAAAATACTCCTAATCTATGGCTTTTAAACTCTATGAGCGTAGAGTTAAGTAGATGACGCTCTAAGCACATTCCAGTATGGAGTTTTTCTTTTTCAGTAATACTATTCTTGTTTGTTCTCTTAGTATTTATATCCTTAATAAAAGTTTTTTTTTTTTTTATTTATTTTTATTTTACTTGTAATTGAAAACAGCTGTAAGTCTTTAAATATATTTTTAATCTGTTGTATTTTTTGTAGTAACAAGTTTTATGTTTATTTCAGAGTATTTGTTTCTATTTATTTTTTTTTTCGTATAAATAAAAATATATATTATATTTTATACTATAATTTGAAAATTTTGTAACAGAAAAATATATCCATTTTAGGTACAATATTGTGAGGCTTGAGTCATAAGTTTAATGTATACAAGAAAAAAAAACATATTAGTATCATTTTAGTAGATATATATTTGTGTCATCTTTCTTAAGCTTAATAATTAAAAATAAATGGTTTTGTTCATGTATTTGTTAAACTTTGATTCAAAGAAGACTGCTAGAATGTTACGTGGAGCAAAAACGAAAAAAAAAACTACAAAAAAATGTATTTGAAACCCAATATTTTATATTTTCTTACTATTTGTCATCCCTTTACGTGATTACTTTTTTTGTTTTATCTGTTGAGATTAAAAATGAGAAAATTATTAATATTTATTTTAAGTGAAAAATGTTCACGTTAATTTTTGGTAGGTTCTATCTGTTTTTTTTTTTTAATTTATCAACAGATAAAATAAACTATATTATCATTGAATTTTATTAAAAAAAAAAACCTAGTCGTAAGTATTTCCAAGTAACTATTAAGTTTGTTTAGTTTTATTACTTAAAATATTAAAGTACTGTATCATATAAAATTACTATTTTTTTAACCTGGCAATTATTTTTTCTAGAATTTATAACCGATATTTTGTTTTTTTTTTTTTTTTTTGTTACATAATACAGATAATTAAAAACGAAAAAGGAATTACATTTATCGACAAACACATACCGAAAATTCATATAAACGTAATTAATATTTTAATATAATTCGTCTATTTTAATAATGATAACACTCTTCAAAAAGTGTTCTATTAATTATGAAATATGGTTGGTACTATGGTTTCAATGGCTTCCAGAAGTGATTCATAACTCGAGATGAAATTATTGAGCATAGAAACTTGAATTTTTTAGAAATTAATTATATTTTTTTGTAGTATTGCCAAATACTGGCATATATTTTCAATTTCTTACAATAATTTGAAATATGAAAATAAATTATAATAAAGTATAAAAAATGCAAATATTCGTATGTACTTTCTGATACATATATTAGTGTATGTAGTAATTTTATAAAACGCGTGTCGGTGTCGGTATATACGTTTTGTCGTTCGATATTTCGAACGATCACAAATGTTATGTCGACTGTACCACTCGGTATCATTTCATTGAGAACGGTACGTGAACGTGGTTATTTATGAAAGTAAATAATAATTATATTATATAATTTAACAGAAATATAGTGATATTTATAAAACGATTTTTGACGTTGAATTTAAAGACAAATGTGATTCCGTTTCTGCTAACCATCAGCGCATCGAATATGAATTTCATTTCAAGTTTCTAACGTTAGCCATTTCTGTACGTTAAAAATGTCAAAAACAGCTGTCAGATAAATAATTAAGGAGTGTTGAGGTTAGATGTATCTTTATAAAAAAGGGTTCCTATAAATGTATGAATTTTAGAATGCGTTATTGCTTTGTAGAGTAAAACGGAAAATTTTGAGGAACACTTTTTGTACTCATACATCTATCTCTTTTCATCTACACTCCATAGATTTAATATTCAAGATAAAGATTAAGTAATCAAATATAAAGTTTCAATATTCTTTCGTTATTATTGAGAATTTTTAATTTTCGAGTAGGTAGTGGGTCTCCATTGAATACACTTTGAATCATTATGCGCTGACTCCTAACCATATGTGGGGTCGGGGCTTTATCAACGTCCATTATTATTTTCCCGCCAAAATGTTCCTTTAATTTTGACAGTTATTTTTATGTTCTGTGCCAACGTATAAACACAATATGCTCAAAATACTTCGTGGCATGGTTTTTTTTTTTCAATTTTTTTGTCATTCATTCTTATTTTGTATATATTATATTTCATAATCGCTAGCTTTAAGAGCTTTAAAATAAAATAATACGCATTTTATCACGTTGTTTTATTTTTAAAAATTAAAACCTATATTATTTATAGATCGTTATATAAAAATATTAGTATTATATAACATTTTATAATTATAGTATTTTTTTTAAATAACTCGGGGCCCAGATGGTCCAGTGGTGAGATTAGGTTAATTTTAACCGAATTTTGCGATTTTAAATCGTTATTTCGTCTGCTTGATTTGTGTTTATAATTAATTTCATGTTTAACTGGATGGAAAACACCGTGAGGATACGTGTCGGTTGAAAGTCACATGTGTATTCCACCAACCTGCATTAGGGCAGCGTGGTGGAAGAAGCCTCAAACCTTTTTTCTCAAAAGTAAGAGCGACTTAGTAAGTAAGATCGAATGGGAGGGAAATTTGCAAACTGATTTATTTAGTCGAGTGAAATAATTCTGATATAAGAAATTTCTAGTTAACTACAGCTCAACTTTGATGAAGTATTATTTATCGTTTCAAAATCAAACGGTTCAGGAACTATGTGATCAATTACACATTAATTAAAAAAAAAAACTCAAAATCGTACCCTTTAGGATGCCTATTCTCACAAACTTACTAAAAACTTTCTCCGTTCTGCTTAAAAACGATTTCAAGAACTAAATATAAAAGAATAACTCAATTTAATCAACTTTTCTTTTTTAATGGATTGAGGGGTTAATTGATTGAAAGAAAAAAAATTGTATGAAAAATGTTTATATAAAAAATATAATTTACATGACGACAAAAACTGTCTTATTTTACGAAGAGTATTTATAAATTTATTTTTTAGTAAATTTCAAACAAAGGAGAATGTCCTAAAGTGGTTCAAATATCCACCACTAACGAGACCTATGTTGACTTTAGCCTACTAAACGTAGAGTAACTTTTACTATGAGACAAAAAAAAAAATAAGCTGTCAGTAAAAAGTTAAAACTGTATCACAAATTATAATAGTTTAGCGTTTTTTGCTTCATTATTTATTTAAGTCAATTTTAATTGTGCGCGAAATCTACTCCTAGTTATGATTCATCGATAACCCCGCGCAAATGAAAGATAACATTTCTATCCCTTTCGTACTTAGCAAATAATGCGCCAGAGCACTAACGCAATCGGTTTTTATCTGAATATCTAGAGTACCAGGTACTTGAAACACGGGTTGTTTTCCTTTTTCCGGGTCTTTGATCAAAATCAATTTCAGCGAAAACCTAACACGGGACATAAAGCGGCAAAGTACTTGTTGCCGTTTGCTCAATTGGCCGACAGCGTCACCGTGCGGGCGGTTTGTCATAAAATGCGTATATATTAACGATATTTTTCGCATAAACATATACAAATACATGACTTTTCATTCAGTTATAACTTTATGCTGACAGCATATTTTGTATTGCGGTCTGGTTATAATGACTCACTATTTACTAACTATGACTTAGGTCTCGTTAGTGGTGGATATTTGAACCAAGATTAATACATTTTTGGTCACTATCCTTTCATAATTAAATAACGATAAAATTCATTACATTAAACCTAGACATAGCAATCTAAATATAAGTAGGTATAGAAAAAATAGCACATGGTCAATGAATTTTACTTAAAATATATCCAGCTTAAAACATATTTTTATGTTAGTAGTTTACATATTACATTTAGCATCCTAAAGTGAAACTGATTTTATAATCCTCTCCATACACTTGACGCCTCCCCAGGGGGTACGTACCCCCTCTGGTTGAGACTCCTGGTCTATTTTAAAAGAGTAATTCACGGGTCTGAACTCCCTAATCGTGCCGAATTGCCATTGCATCAGATTATGAGTACTAATGTCTATGTGGCATCTGCAGCCATATAAGGAAGCCATTAGATCAGGAGTTCCGAACCAGGGGGCATGTATTTGGGGGTGAATTCGTTAGCATTTTTAAGTTACCTAAATAATTTAACTTTTTTTTTACTAATTTTGAATTTAAAAAAAATTTAAATAGTGGGTTTATTGTAATGAAAAATGTGTGGGAGAAAAATCAAAATATATTTTATGGCATGCTCAACAGAAGAAAGGTTGGGAAACCCCCCAGTATACAACGAGACAATTACACAGCAATGCTTCAATTATTCAGTATGGCAAAAGCTTAAAATCTTTTAATATTCGGTTAAAGAGGCATTATGATTTAAGAAATTATCAAATTGAATTGTTGCTATATTTGAAATAAATTTCTGGTTTTAATAATTGAAAATAAAAAACACTTCTAAATAGTATGTATGTTGCAGTCAAAAGGTATGGTATGTTGTTTTGACTAAGAACGCTAGTTGAAATATTAGGTCCTTACGTATGAAATTAACGTTTTGTCGTACTGACCACTTTGATCTGAAATATCTCCTCTTTGGTTAAGAATTCCAAATTCAAATTTATAAATTAATTTAGCTGGTTAAAAGCATTTGCGTTTTGAAAACAGTCATTCATTTGTTTTTTTCTCATTATTTTTTTTCTGTGGCGTCGCTTATTACCGCACAATGGAAAACATGAAATATCGGTATATTTACAAGGAAAAAATTCAACTCCGATGCGGCAGTCCAAACCGCCTTCAAAGAGTTTATTGATTCTCGCCCTCATGGATTTTTTAGTAAAGGGATCAATGAACTACTTATGAGATGGTAAAAGTGCATAGAAAATAACGGTGTATACTTTGATTAATTTAACATATTTTACAAAATAAAATTGACTTTATATTCCTCCCGTACAAAACGTCAATTTCATATGTAAGGACCTTATATTAACCGAAAATTTGCAGTTAAAAGTCCTTTAAACCAGTGATTTTAAGACAAAACTAATTTTGACTGATTTCGGTAGTTTAAACTACATACTTAGATTGGTTTAGAAGAGTTTTTACTGCAACCCATTTGACACCATTTCAATGAGCTCCAACACAATACCATCCTACTGATACCAGATAAAGCAGCATCAGGTCACAGTTTATTACTGGTGATAGAGCTTTGTGCAAGCTCGTCTGGGTAGGTACCCACTCATCAGATATTCTACCGCAAAACAGCAGTACTTGGTATTGTTGTGTTCCGGTTTGAAGGGTGAGTGAGCCAGTGTAATTACAGTCACAAGGGACATAACATCTTAGTTCCCTAGGTTGGTGACGCATTGGTGATGTAAGCGATGGTTGACATTTCTTACAATGCCAATGTCTATGGACGTTGGTGACCGCTTACCATCAGGTGGCCCATATGCTCGTCCGCCTTCCTATTCTATAAAAAAATAAATGGTCCCATCAAGAAATATGAAGATAGAGAGCCGATGAGACAGATGAACTTCAATTAGCTGATCAGATTTACATTGGAGTTTAAAATTTCATAACGCATTCATTTTACCCAGCTGCCGTTTATATTTCTCTTGCCTTGTTATGTGTTTGATGTCCTCGCAGTGTAGTAATTCAAATTCCTTCTTAAATTTTACATCACAAACTTTACATGTCGTTACATTGTTTTCTAATATCAAGAAATGATCACTTATCAATGCCTTATAACTATTAATGTGTTCTTTGCTAAGTAAGTGAGTTATAATGTCTACTTCACCATAGAAATTAATTTTACATACCATGCAATATGGTGTATTGCATTTAATTATCAAGTGATAATATATATCGAATGGTAACATATTGTTTATTATAAAACCATCATTTTTTTCATTTTCTGTATTAAATTTTTCACATAATTCGTTCCACAAGAACAAACAGACAGAATGGTCGTTGATTTCATTGTTGTTGCAGATTTTACACAATTTGTTTTCATTTTCTCGATCCATTTCTTTTAATTTATTTTTTTCTTTATCATTTTCCATCCCATTTTTCCGCGTTATTCCTGTCTCGAAATCTTCAGCGGGCTTTTCAGAAGTCTCTTCAACTGTTATATCTCTACTGTCTACGAAAAAAGATAACGAGTTGGTGCTTCTATTTTTTTCATTTGTATCTTTCTTGGTTTTAACTTTTTTCATTTTGCTATTTTCTTTCTTGACAACTTCAGGGGTCTTTTTAATGTCTTCTACCTTTATATCGTCTCCGAAAAAAGAAATGAAATCATCAATTCCATTTTTATCTTTTTCTTTTAAGATTTCTACGATATCTTCATTGGTTTCTTTATTATTTTTCGTTTTAACTTTTTTTGGTTTGCCTGTTTTGATAACTTCAGGGATATTTTTAGTAACTTCTCCAGTGCTAACATTGTCGACAGTAGACAATGAAATGGGACTTTGGCAGTTTATTTGATTTTTCTCACCTTTAGAAAATAAATCTTGAGAGATTCCTGCATTAATTTTCGTTTTAGTTTTTTTCTTTTTAGTATCTGATTTCATAGCTTTAGGACTATTATTAGAAGCATCTTCTAATGTTGTTTTATCTTCAATCATTTCATCTTTATTTTTATCTTCAACACTGTTAGAAACATTTATAGGAAGCATCTTAGAAGTGGTTTCTTTGTTTTTAATAATTGTGTTAACATTTGGACTAATTGTCCTATCGCTATTATTATCTTTCTTGTTTCTATCAGATAAATCACTATCGCATTCTTTAAATATCGAACCCGAATCTGTTTCGCTTTTAAAACTGACTGAATCTATACTGTTATCTAAATTATCATTTGTACCTTTTGATTTTTTCACTTCATTATCATTGAATCGGTTAAAATTATTTGTTTTTTTATCTAAAAGTACATCATAGTCTTCACAATTATTATTATCTGTGTATAAAAGATAGAAATCATTTAAAAACTTATTTACTATCAATGAGTTTTTGTGGGCGATTGATTTTTCATGATTTATTTGATCTTTTAGTTTTATAACAGCGACGCAAGTTGGACAGAAGTGTAGCGATGGATACATTTCATCGTTACAGAAGTTGTTATGATGAATAGATTTCTTTATTCTTTCAACGGCTGTATCTGCTATTTTCATATTTATTAAATGTTTGAAACTATCATGGTGTTGTTTCAAAAATGGTACAGGCACATCGATATTGCATATGTGACACGGAATATATTGTATTTCATCTTCTGGATTATCTAAAATCAAATAAGTTGTATTGTATTGTTACATACCCCATTCGCACAATGTAAATGAAAGTTATATCATTTTTCTATAAAAAAATTGGATGTTTAAGTGATTAGATTCATCACCTATACTACGGAACGCCAATAATAGTATTGTTTGAAGATAAAGTGAGCTAGTGTAACAACAGACTCAAGAGACTTAACATCTTAGTTCCTAAGGTCAGTGACAATGTAATAGATCATACGTATTTCTTACAGCAATGTCTATGGCTGTTGGTGATGATTTACCATCAAGTGGCCTGTCTGTCCACCTATATAAAATATATAAACATTCTTCATAATTATGTTAACATTTCTTAAGTTGTCTAAGTGTGATTCAATAGTATTTTGAATGTTAGTTTGAAGGTTGTGTGATACAGTATAATTAAAGGTACAAGGGACATAATATTTTAGTTCCCAAGGTTCGTGGCACATTGGCAATGTAAGCTATAGTTAACAGTTCTTACAATGCCTGTCTATGGGCGTTGGTGACCACTTACCATCAGGTGGCCCATATGCTCATCGGCCTACCTATATTATATAAAAAAAAACATATTATAATGTGGTTCAGTATTTATAAAATTATCATGAGAGTAGCCAGGTAACAAAACGGATATGAAGAGCTGATGCCAAACTCAAATAATGAAATTATTAAATCTTAATTCAATCAATTACATTAAAATTATACACAAGAAGAAAAACCTCTTATGAATTTTCCATTTGTAACTGTCCTACCATCCTTGGATAAAATTTATAAATCTATGCTGTAGCAATAAACAATAGTCACAATCACAATTTTATTAATTGTAGTTACAAAATAGTAATTTTTTAATTGGGGTGTTTATTGTCAGTGCTAGATGTAAAAAAAATAGCATATTTTCTTGGGTCAAGCTTGCTTCATACTAAATTTCATCAAAATCTGTTCAGTGGGTCTGTAAAAACGAAACAGACTTTCAAATTTATAATATTATTATAGATACTTCTGTATATGCATATGTCACTGAACTCCAAAAGGTCCAGCATTTTGTGGTGTTGATGAATTGTAAATGATATTGTGTGTTTGAGTGGGACCAACTGGACCCCAAAGGTGGCCCTGGGATTTTGATCCAGTACGATGGCAAGTCAAGCAGCTAGTAACATATGGATTTTAATATTTGACTATAGTGCTGTCGGTATATACTGCTTATATTTAAAATATATCCTATTTATACACAAAATAGTTACATTCAACTTACCATCAATTTTTGTATCAATATTTTTAATTTCAAATTCATAGTAGTCATTGTTTCTCATGTTGAGATTATTTCTTGTCCAAAGAGGTGCTACATCATCAAATTTAGATTGATAATTGATTGGTAAAAAACCAATGTCAACAGCGTCTAATGATATTATATACTTCTGATATTTTTCCTTTGCCATTATTCATACAACTAAAAAAAAAAGTCATATAGTCTTTTTTTGAAGAAATTAGAAATACTTTGGTTTTATTTGAGAGATTTAGAAAAATGGCTTAGTTAGTTATAATAGTCTCATAAAATTTATGACTCATAGAGAGGTAAAATAACTGTGATCAATAATTTTTAGTTGATATATTTATAATAATGAAGAGTATCGGCAATTTGTCTCCCTGTTTTGTCAATCACTTAGTCAATCGCCACGTCTAAAGTTTATTTTAAAAACAAAGGGATTTAGGCGTTAAGATTTTTTAGCTTTTACTTTAAAAGTTTTTGTTTATCTAATAAAAAACAAAATCCTCTGTTATTGATGTTATTTGTTGCCTTAAAACATTAAGTTAATATCATATTAAAGGTACTTTTAAATACTTAAGAGATAACATTCATTGTATTGTTGAAACATAAATATATAAACAATCAAAGTTTCTTCCTATAATTAAAAAAATACCATGTATAATTGAATATACTTACACTGTATACTCTCACAGTTTCAGTACTAATTAATATGTATATTTTATTTTAATTAAGCGAACTCTTAGAAAATTTCAAGTACAATTCTATCTTTCGCAAATTTTTAACTTTGTTGTTTAATACAGTACACTTAAGTTAGTGATTAGTAACGTACTTTGGATGTGATTGTGATTTATGAATTCACTAAAACATCGATACGATTCAAAATCGATTTTATTTGCTCAGTGAATAATCGGTAAAAATCAAATCACACTGCGAATGCGTTGCAAATCAAAACATGAGATGACCTCAAAGAAAAAAACATGTATTAATTATAATTTTATAATATATATCTAAAAATATATATCTAATATTGTAAACAGGTAGAATATGATTTCTTGCAAGTTTGTTTGTAACGGATAAACTCAAAACCAACTCCACCGATTTTGAAAAATCTTTCACCTACAGATAGCTACATTGTCAGCTAGTAACATAGGCTATATTTTTTTTTTTTTAATTAATTCCTACGAAAATTCCAATAATGTAACCTAAGGTATCATTTTTTTCCTATAAAAGTCATTATTTGGAGTGCGCTGCAAAAACTGTTGATGATGCATATAATAACATATTACCTGCTTATAGCTCACATTATTACCTATAAAAAGTCCGTGTAGCTATATATAAACTATTATAGGTAAGTCACAATAACTGGTTTTCGTTCAAATTTATCAATAAAAGCACGATTAAAAATGTCTTAATTAAGACGGATGATTTAGCGATTTTAATGATTTAGTGTAATAAAAAAAAAGCGTTTGAAACTGAATTTATAAAGTATAGGCAAATATAGATTTTTATTACCTTGCATTCTTTACTTCACGGTGTTTGTTTACGTACAGCAATAAATACATATGACGCTGAAACATGATTAAGTAAAATTGCGATAAACATTACAAAATGAAAGAATATTTTACAAAATTTCTATAACAATCAAATTAAAAATCTATCTATTTTATTCTATTTTTATTAGGTTGAAACAACATTTAACATATTATTTGATTTCTACGTTTAAAATTAATAAATTTTTAAGTCGATACAAAAAAGGAAATATTTTTTTCTTGTAAATAGAAATTATTTTTTATATAAAAATAAATGGAGTAATTTAAATATTACATAAGAATTGTCTAAAGCAATCATTTCTTGAATGGGACAACCACGCTTAAAAGAAAATAATATTCCCATCAAAAATCGGTTCATTAAAATGTCGAATGAAGTCGATTTTATCACACATTTGGTACAACTCTATTTGGTGAAATGGGGAATAACCATTTTACATTAATAGATGACGTATAATCGAATATAGATAAATATCGCTATTTTTTATCAAAGAGAATAATATAGTAGGTATGCAGGTATATACGCTGTGTATGTTTTGTTACTTGAAGAGTACTTGTATAAGCTATCGTATAGTTTAGAATTATATATGTATGAGTATAAGATAACGAACAGTTTTAAAACTTTTTTAAAGTGATATTTCATTGAGGTATGTGTTTTTATGATATTCAATTAATGGTGCTATTAATACTTAGACTAACTAACTTACTATTATAATAATATATATATTGTTGTTGATAGTTTTTTATTGTTGTTATAATGGAGAGTGAAATTATAATGTACTTATTTAATATATCTTTTCTCTATATATACATAAAATTAATAAAAATAGGTAAAAAATATGTTTTTGAGTTATTTCATTGTTCTTTAGAATAATTAATAATAGTGTTGAAGACGAGGTCTCCTTGTCTCTTATATAAAATGCACACATGAAGGGTTATGTGGTTGGTTCCCATTTAGCTCTTGCAAATTTATTTTAATATAAACAGATATTATTATACAAATATGATTTATCCAGTGCAAGAGCATATCATTCCACACACATGGCAAATAATATGATTATTCAATTATTTAAGTTATTACATGCTTCCAACAATGTCTAAGCTACTTGCATAATATTAAAACATGACCTTTGAATAAGAAATATTTATTAATTCACATAAAATTCTACTGGTGGTAGAGCTTTGTGAAAGCTTGTCTGGCTAGGTATCACCCACTCATCAGATATTCTACTGCAAAACAGAAGTACTTGGTATTGTTGTGTTCCGGTTTGTAGGGTGAGTGAGCCAGTGTAATTACAGGCACAAGGGACATAACATCTTAGTTCCCAAGGTGCCACATTGGCAATGTAGGGGATGGTTAACATTTCTTACAATGCTCTTGTTTATGGGTATTGGTGACCACTTACCAACTGGTGGCCCAGATATTCGTCTGCCTACCAATAATATAAAAAAAAAACTATCATATTGAACAATGTTAATTTATTAAATTAACAGTTATAAGATTGTCCAGTTGTGCATGTGCTAGTCTTATTAAAATTCTATTATAATTTTTTATTTGTTATATTTCTCTCAGACTTCTTATGTACTCTTGCTGAAATTTTGTCTTTAATTTATATTATGGTTTATTTTAATGTGCATAAATTTTTTCATTACACACCAACACAATCTATGTTTTAGGATTATGAATTGATTGGAATATGGTATTAATAAATATAAGCTGACTTCTTCATTTTTTTGAATTTATGCCAGTTGACTTCCTTGAGGGGGTTTTATTTGTCTTCATGGAGTTCTATATTCCTTTGTCTGTCTATTATCAGTATATTGTAGATCACTATAGGTGGTTTCTTCACCAGGGTTCCAAATTTAAATTTCAACAATAATATTATTCAAAACATATACATTTATAGTCTATTCCAATAAAAAAAATAAACAACTTTGACCTTCAATTGATATGACATTTGAGTTCAACTAGTGATGAACAAATTACTGATTGAGCTGTTTAATAAATGAATGATAAAGTAAGGAAAATGTTTCATTGTTTTTCTATATTTTTATAGATATGTTATATGGTTTGTAGGTTAAATAAATATACAACCGTTGTTATAAAAATGATTTAATATGATTTCATTTCTGAGTTCTCAACTTACATTAAGAATTTGTTAAGGTCAGAAGTTTTATCATAGATACTGTAAAATTTTTTCACTTTCTGTTTTTCTTTATTTGAACGGTCAATGCACAGTAACCGTTTATCTTCATTTTGAAAGTTTAAGATTTTAAAGATTAGGCTGTGAAGGTCATTACTTCATCGATAAATGTTGTTTTAAATGTAGGCAATTATTATTGAAAATTTGGATGTGAAATTAAAGTTAAGGAATTAAGTAGTTATTACGAATAGTGATATTCAATATATTAACCAAGAATTGTTTGTAGTGCGTAATATAGTGGAGTTATCTGGAAATCGTTTGCTATATTAAAATATAAGATTTGTTTTTGTTACTCCTTCTGCGATGGGAATAGACTATATCTAGAACTTTTATAAAGCACAGTAAATAAGTCCATTACTATTCTAGCCTATACTATAGCCGGTTGGCGTGGTTGGTAGATATTTGCCTTTCACGCTCAAGGTTTTGGGTTTGATTCCCACACAGGGCAGACATTTGTGTGCATGAACATGTCTGATGATGAACATATCAGTTGTCTGGTTTCCATAGTACGAGATCTGCTTAGTTTGGGATCAGATGGCCATATATATATATATATGTATATATATACATACATATATATATATATAGGGAATGGGACATTATTTTCATTACTAGGAAAAGTTCTCAAAAATAAGGTTAAGTGGTTCTTTCACCTTATTGTTGCACTGTGGGTTGGTGGGTATACACACACATGGCAATATTTTCTTTCACCACAGAACATAACATCATTTACTTAGTGGGGAGGGGGAGGATGCGGTCAGCACTGGCGGGGGCCACATTTAACAAAAAAAATGTTTACCAATAATATGCAATATTATCAATGAATTGTATGAATATGTAGTTTATATATAAACAAAATGCAACTTTGACCCAAATCTTTTATAATCAATTCCAAATAAGAAGGCGGCAAATTTGGTATCCGCAGCGGGTGCTTAAGATGCAACGACACTGGTTTAATTAAAGTTGAGCTGACAGCTATGTCAGTGTTATACTAAATATATTTATATTATGTTGCAGAATAATGGAATCAAAAAACGATGTTTACGTGATATCGCTGGACGCGTTGGATATAAATCTATTGCCAACAAGTTACAATCACGCTCATGAGAAGGTCGTTCCGCTTTGGACTAAAAGCAACTTGGATTTGAGAAATAATGAATATTACGAATTTGTTATTAAAACAAACGAACATTTGCAACCAATGGGTAAGGTTCAAATTTTTTTTAATTAAAATGGCTGTATCCTGATTGACGGTGATGTACTATTTTGACGCGTGTATCCTTGAAATGTTATGATTATAATGGTCAATATCGCATATCACTCTCCGACATTTCATGACCGTTTTCGGCGATGAGTTTAAGAGTTTGTTCTTATAGTTAAAATATACTTTATGCAAGTAGGCTCTTGAGAGTATTTTTGTATGAGTTAAGAAGATTTTATTAAATTTAAAGCTACTGTCGGTTCGCAGTGTAAATTCTACCGACAAGAACCGGCAACAAACTTGGTAGTTACTTATTTCCGTTAATAAAGTTATATAAATTCAATTGTCATTAACAATTGAATTTATTATTATTAAGTCGGTTCCACACAGACTGAAAAATTAACGACACTATGTAATCCTTTGTCGAGAATACGACTTATTAGTCAAAGTTTTCTTAATATGCGATTTAAATTTATTATAAATGCGGAAGTAACTCTGTCTGTATTTCTGTCTGTTACGGCTAAACCACTGAACCGTATTTGATGAAATTTGGTATGAAGCAAGCTTGAATCCCAAGGAAGATCATAAAGATAATCTTTTCACATCTTTCCTCCACCCTAACCCGTAGGCAAAGCCGCGAGCGAAAACTTGTATTGTAAATTCGAAAGTTAGTTACCGATTTTGATGTGTCAGTGTAGCACAAAGGTGGTCCCGAATAATTGAATATATTATTCAACTGAGATAGTTCAGTAGTTAAATCAAGCTTTACCAAAACCAAACTCCACCGATTGCCTTTGCGCTTTGCCCAGCAGTGAAAAATTTACTGGTTACATTACTATAATATACTTCGCTAACGTTTTTTAGTTTTTTTTCTGACCTATTTAGATGGACGACCTTATGACCCCCCTGATGATAAGTGGTCACAACCGCTTATAGACATGACGCTGTAAGAAATATTAATGAATCCTTACATTGTCAATGCGTCACCAATCTTGAGAACTAAGATGTTATGTCCCATTACTGGTGGTAGGGCTTTGTGCAAGATCGTCTGGGTAGGTACCACCCACTCATCAGATATTCTACCGCAAAACAGCAATACTTGATATTGTTGTGTTCCGGTTTGAAGGGTGAGCGAGCCAGTGTAATTACAGGCACAAGGGACATAAAATCTTAGTTCCCAAGGTTGGTGGCGCATTGGATATGTAAGCGATGGTTGACATTTCTTACAATGCCAATGTCTAAGAGCGTTGGTGACCACTTACCATCAGGTGGCCCATATGCTCGTCCGCCTTCCTATTCTATAAAAAAAAAATAAAAAAATGTGCCTGTTCACACTTTCTTCAAACCGGAACCCAACAATACTAATTATATCTGTATGGCGGGAAAATATGGTGAGCGTGAGGTGTCTATCGGGGCTACAAAAGCCCTATCACCCAGTAAAGTTAACATAACTCCAAATTTATTGTCAACAGATAAAAAAAACATTGTGATCGAATCAGTAACATGTCATATTTGTGACTTGGATGTGCCAACAGTATATATGAACGAACATACGAAGAGTTTCAAACACAGATTCAATATAAAAATAGCAGATGTCGCTTTAAAGCGCCTCCAATTATACATGACAAGACATGACAGTACCGATTCAATAAATAACGAAAGAAATCCGTCCACGTATTATTGTCTCGAATGTTCCGTGATCGTTGATCGTCAAGATGAAATTTCTCACAAGAAATCAGTACCACATAAAAATTCAGTTGTATTCGAAAGGTTCTTGAGCGATTTCCTCCATTTGTATACGAATGACGATAAACTTGACGTAACAGATACGCAAGATATAAAAACGGACATAAAAGTTGAAACAGATAATGAATTTAAAGTCGTTACAAATTATTCACCAAAAACGTCAGCAAAACAATTAGATGATAAAGAAATTAAAAATGTTCAGCCGGTCACTACAGCTGATAACATAAAATGTAAAATAAATTTGAAAGATTATTTGACGTTGTTAAACAATAAGTTTAATACGAAACCGATGTTTTTCAAAGGAAACTGTGATTACGTCGAAATTGAAGCTATCGACGGCAGTGTAGTTAAAGTTTGTGAAGAAAATTTTCACGCGTTAAAGAAACTTGGTAAGAAATTCATCCAGTGTATGTTATGCAAATATATTTTCGATGTGACATCTTTTAATGAGCATATATTGAGCGATGGTCATACGAAGATGGTGAGCCTACCGTTGAAAGACAAGCATTGTATTCGAGAGGTAAGATTTTCAGGTTTTTTTTGACATAAAATAGGTAGAGGGACTTACAAATAGCCATATACCACTCGATGGTAGTCACCACCGAAAGAAACTGGCGCTGTAAGAAATATTAACCGTGCCTTACATCCCCAATGTGCCACCAACTTTGTGAGATGTTATGTCCCTTGTGCATACAGTTTCATTGACTCTCACCCTTCAAACCGAAACATAACACTACTGAGCTTTGCTGTTTGATGGTAGAATTTGTAATGAGTGGGTGAGGCCAGGTTTCACAAAGCCCTACCAAGTAAAGAACTTAAGGACTAAATGCCATCTTGATTTGATTTTTGTGAAAATTTCTCCAAATCTTGATTTGATATTTGTTAACAGAACACCCCTCATCACATACCCTTAAAACAGCACGTTTAAGCCGTTGTTCCTTAGCATATAGATGTGTTAGATGGTTGTTCCGTTTGGTCACGAGAATAAGGGTGAGTTCACCTATGCTCAGTGTTCACACATGTGCAGTATGTCTATTGCTGAGCTAGATATTTTCCGGTTAGAATGGCTGCCTAAGAGCACTATACTTTTCCAATACAGATAACAATTTCAACTAATTTCACAACGTGATATGGAAAAACTAAAATACGACTTTAAAATTAATAAACAAGTATTTTTTGTTGTCAGTAATTAAATAATTTTGAAATATTTAACACATCAAGGCCATTTATAAATGGTAAATAATATTTTAGAAAATTTTCCTGTTATTCATTCAACCTTGTGAGTAACAAAGGTAATTTGTATGTAGTTTTATTTATTTATTTAGGATCACCAACATGGCATACAGTAATAATTACAAATTAAAAGTTTACAAACTAATAAATCTAAGGGTAAAAGTTGCCATACTTAAGGTAACCACGACATGCAAAAATGACACTAAGCATCTTAAATAATAATGAAAGAAATAAAGTAAAAATAAATTTCTTAAATAAGGCTTACTGTCTCGTTGGTCCAATGGCTAAACATAAGGCCGCAGATCCCGATTCTGGGCTCAAACACCAGGCTGGTTCAGTAAAAAAATCTTAGGATTTCCTTGCGAAGATTCACATTGGTAGCTTAAGTATACAAGCACCTAAAGCCTGGTCCTGCGTTCAAGTCGTGAGGGGTACAGAGTGCATCTACGTTTATGCGAATGCTTGTGCATATGTACCGCACAATTGGCTAATCTTTCTTGATAGATAGAGGGGATAGAGAATGCATCTATCCATGGTTGTGCGAACGCTTGTGCACTGTAGTACGTACCGCGCAATTGTGTAGTATGTTTAATTTTCTTTCATATTTATTTTGTTTTCAGGTTACTGATTCGTGTAGACACTGTTTGGTATGTAATATGATCATTGAAAATAGCGATGTACACTTATTATGTAACACAGAACACCATGACAATTTGAAACTCTTATTAATAACCGATAAATTAAATGAAAGTGATGACAATTGCAACAAAAACGGCTATTTAAACGTAAAAGAAAAAAATATCGAACCAAATTTTTTGTACAGTGATTCTTTAAAAGGCAACACTCAAAATATATCGCGAGCAGATGATTTAATAGTTCCCTATAACGAAACTAATGTTAATAAAATAAACGATGCTAAAACAAACGACAGACCGAGTAATGATATACTCGGAAAACATTTTTGCTACGAATGCAACGTATCGATAAGTAAAAGGAAAATTAAAAAACACAAAAACACAATGAAACACATACTAAATACTATGTCTGATAAGCATTATTTACTCAAAATTGTAAACGTAAACGTATTTCAGTGTAAAATATGCGGAGTTGACGTCAAAAATCACTTTGTTGATATAGAAAAACACTTCAGCGATACGAAACACGTTTACAATTACAATAAGCTTTTAAATATAAACAATATGGAAATGAAAGATAAAATGACATTTTACTGTAGCAATTGTGACGCGTATATCTTGTTTAAAAACGAGTATTTACACATAGAATCGAAAGACCACAAACTTCTATCGAATATCGATGCAGAAGCAAAGATTGGTACGGTCGATGAAATAAATGAAACGGTTGGTGCAAACAATGTAACAGTTGATGCAAATGTCTGCAATACGGTCAAACCAGCTGCAAATGTTTGTAAAAATGTCGAACCATTAAAAAACGTTACTGGAATTATTGAACCAGTCACAAATAGTATAAATAAACCAAGTGAAAATAATCGGGTGGCTGTCGAACCAGACACAGAAAGTAAAGTTAAAATTGAACTGAAAGAAAAATCTGATCCAAATTACTATTATTGTCGCATTTGTAAAGTTAAAGTCCCCAATAATTGTAATAATATAAAAATGCACAACACGGGTAGACCTCATATGAAGAATTTGGAGAAATTAGGAATCGATGTAAAAAATGGAGAAAATATAAGTAATGAACCGGAACCAATACATCATCTATTAGCCAAAACTAAAACTATAGGCGTTCTCGTGTGTAAAATATGCAATGTGGAATTGTCTAAGAGTGATGCGAATATCAAAACGCACCTCGAAGGCGCCAGTCATATGGTTAAATATGAAACGTTTTTACAAGAAAATAGATTAATCGTTTCTACTGACAATATTTACTGTGCAGTGTGCTTCGATCATGTCGGTAATCAGTGTGAGATGTCGCACTGTAACAGTAAAAAACATATTTTAAGTTTAAAGGCGTAATTATATCGTAAATCTCACGACCCCGCGTGTATGCAATATACTTATAAAACTTAAATTAAAAGTTTAATAAAGCCCCGACACAATAACTACCCCCTCCCTCTTCATACCTCTTCAGTTTTTTAATACACAAATCAAATCCTTTCATTTGATACCCCACTTGGATATATTCTCTTACTATCGTTTACTCATCCCCTTTTCCATCCCCTATAACTATTAAACAGCTGAATCAATTTTCTTCAAACATAACCTAAAACACTTTCGACTTAGAAATCTTTCAAACTAAAGCAACTAAATGAAAATCGGTTCATCCGTTCGAGAGCTAAAAGAGCTCAAACAGAGATACAGACACACACGTCAGACTTACAACACCCCTCGTTTTGCGTCGGGGTTTAAAAAATGGTAAGTTTCCTATTCACGTCGCCATATATAGATGAACTTGCTACCGGTCCCGCACGGCTCTAAATAACATTTTTTTTTTACTATTAATAGGCCAGCGTTTGACCGTTGACTTGCCTGATGTTAAGCATCGGCACGGTCTAAGATGTAGCATGCTTGCCTATAAGAAACCTGTTCACTCTGGATTTGAAGACACCAACATTGTACCTATCGGAAAATACGGACTCAGGCAAAGCATTCCAAAGTTTCGCAGTGCGAATGATGAATGTAGTAGACTCAAAGCGCTTCGTACGTAGGCGTCGAAATTCCACTGTGAAAAACATTTATGTACATATATCGTAAAACATTTAAATATTGTTTTAACCATCGCCCGGTAGCAATGCCAAGATTAAGTCCTCAAGAATCACTCGAACCAAACCGTATGAAAATTCGTAGTATATAAGTGTATCGTGGACAGACGCGGCGATGAACTTTGTTTTGTAATATGTGATACGGTTGCGTTAATTATAAATAATATAATAATCGGATATATTTAAAAGAAATCTTTTTATTTTCTGACAATCTTTATAAAGTTAATATTAATTAATATTAAATTAATAATATAACTTAGTCAAATGATTACTTTAAAAAAAAAGTAAAAAAAAAAATACCAATTATACTTTTAATTTCTATAGCAAATATAAATTACGACCCACCATTATTTTCTGAATGGCCAGTACCGAAATTTTCTCGAACCATTCACTGATTTCATGATGAAATCACAAAGTCGTTCCTATTCATTTTATTTAAGTATGTATAATACTTCAATACGTGTGTGATATCACTGAACTACAAAAGGATTGAATAATTTTAGAAGAAAAAAAAAGATTGTCGTCGTTTGCGTGGATTCCCGGATGGTTTAAATTGGATGCTTGACGCGATCCATCTCCAGTTTTTTTTTTTAAGAAAATAATAAATTCAATAATATATTTCACACGTACGCAGTCAGGGCTAAAGCCGGTAATATTATAATGAAATGAACAATTCTATTTATTCATTTCGCTTGTTTCGGAAACGGCTCTAGCGATTGTGTTTATTTCTTATTTGTCTGCGCTTATTAGTCTAATTAAAGCGGGCTTCTAAAGCGCAAGCTACAATTAACGTGTGCGCCGTGGTTTTTTGTTTTGTGGTTGGCCCACATTGGCACTAGTGTTTGAAAGTCATGAAATGATAAAAAAGTATTAAAATATACGCGATAAATCCGTTCATAGTTGGTTAATTTTATTTGTAATAATCCCGAAACCTAAGAAGTCATTATCTAAATATTTTTATGTTTGTGGTCCGCGACACATTGGGCAACAAGCCCCCTATAAAAAAAAATTTGAGGGTCGCTGTTATATGGCCTTTTCCGAAACGCGCCTTGTCTTCTGGTATAAGTTTTGTTTATTGTTTCAATAGTTTTTAGGAATTGCAAGTAAACGTCACATTTATTATTTAATTATTTGTCGTCATCAAAGAATAGATTTTATTTTTTAAATATAGATTATAATTATGTAATTTATAAATTCAAACGAAGATGTTGCATAAAATGTGAACTTTTTTTTTAAATAAATATTGTTACGAGGATAAAGTATAATTTTTATGGAGCTTGTTTTGTTATCAATTGAAATAAATAAAGATAATTTAATATTTCTACTTATTTCATTTTAACCTTTATTATATTTCTTACGGTCAACGACGAATAGAACTACTACCGTCCATATACATTGAAATTGTAAGAAATGTTAACCATTTCTCACAAAGCCAAAGCGCCACCAACCTTGGGGACTAAGATGTTATTGATGATTAAATAAAAGTTACCAAGTGAAGTTCTATCATAATTGTACGAGGGTTTTTTTTTATATTTGCCGGGAGGGCAAATGACTCCACCTGATGGTAAGTGGTAGTAGAGTCCAAACGCGACGATGGCCAGTAAAGTCGGGAAGAATGTTCTGCACTAGCCGCCCCCGCCTTGCCGGCCCGCAAGATGCCTCTTCACGACTCGTTTCAAGGAACCCGTGTTGTAAGAGGAGAAGAACACGTGAGCTGGTAAGGAATTCCATTTTTTGGAAGTGCGACAAAGAACGGAGTTGAGGTTTTGTACGAATTAGATTAGCAAGAAGCTGAGTTTACTTGTAGTCCACCCTACGGTGGCGCCATCTGCACTGATTTTGAGTTTATATTTGTTTCTGTCAACCGTCATAAAGGCCTATTATCATTTAGTTTGGAGAAGTAATCTTATGTTGATGTTTTTACTACCAGTGCGAAAGGAGTTAGGGTAGGGTGGGATGCAAATCTAATTCATACAAAAACCCTCGTATAATTATGATAGAACTTCACATTGTAAGTTTGTTCAATCGTCATTATACTCTTGTTTTGTACTCTTCGATTAGCAAGAAGTTGAGTTTACTTGTAGATGTTAAGAGAAAGTATCAACAAGAACTTAAAAAGCTGTTTATTGATTCCACATTATAAAATTTAGTTCCATCAATCTATAAATTATCTATATTGATAAAAAATAATTATAAATTCTGAGTCTAGCGGTGCAGAGAGGCAACAGTGCCAGCGTCTTGAATACAATGCCACAGCACAATCTTTTAGACGGCGTGTTTCTGCTTTAAATTTGTAATGTGTATTTTGTACTTTTTATTTTAATTATAAATTTGAATTATTTTTCAGAACGCATCTAGCAAAACAATCACTCTGATTTTCAGAATCAAATATATTTCGATTGTAAAATTTACCAAATGTTTTATGATTACTCCAGCCTGTTATTTTTTTGATTAAATCTAAATTTAACCCCACTTTATATGTTCTAGAAGTACATGTGTGTCCTGTACTATGTGCTGTTAATACAGACACATCTATGCCACAAATACCAAGTTTCTTTGATCCAGCGGCTTAGAGTCTGAGAGGCTATTTAAAGGCTTTTTAAAGCTAATAAATAGATTGTGGTTCATTCGCAACGATTCAGTTAACTCAAGATAGCAAAGCTATGTTTAAGCAGGGCATATTGCAGGCCTTTCATGAAAGAACGGTATAGTTACTTCGGGCTGATTAGCTCCAAGACGGGACGTCTTTCTAAGGTCAGGAGTTTTAGTATTAATATGACTAGGAAAGAGTTCTATGTTGCTCACGTTAATCTTTGAAAGTGTCTGTACTTTATGAGCGTTTGAAGGCGCTAACAAAGTTACTAACTTTATAGATATTGACGATAAGGGTTTTTTTATGAACGCTGTCATGATAATATCCCGGCAACCAGGGTAACTTTGCGATGAACGTCTCGATTGCTGTAATGAGAAATGATCAGATTTTGACAAGGCGGAAATACTAAAGGCTCTTAGAAGATATCTAAATTGCGGGTACCATGGTTGCGTAGGCCATAAAGGTACCACCATTATACCTGTAGCATTGTCATTTAGCATTGTCATTTCTTTTTTTTCACGCCACAACAACTGTGCCTGCTGTACAAAACACAGGTACGGTCTTGCGTGGAATATTGCTCGCACCTTTGGGATGGCTCTGCTAAGTACCTACTTGAGGCCTTGGACCGGTTGCAGCGACGTGCCGTACGCATTATTGGCGACGTAAAGGTCACAAACACCCTTGAACCTTTACAATTGCGTCGTGAGATAGCAGCACTGAGCGCTTTCTATCGACTGTATCACGGCGAGTGCTCTGAGGAATTATAATTTCTCTCTATTTCCTGCTTCTCCCTTCCTTCTTAAGTCCACGCGAGCTAGTTCTCGATGTCACCGCCTAACTGTGACATCAATTCCATCGCGAATAAAGAAATTTGGCAACTCCTTTCTTTGTCGCACTTCCAAAAAATGGAATTCCTTACCAGCTCACGTGTTCCCCTCCTCTTACAACCCGGGTTCCTTCAAACGAGGCGTGAAGAGGCATCTTGCGGGCCGGCAAGGCGAAGGCGGCTAGTGCAGAACGTTTTTCCCGTCTATACTGGCCGTCGTCGCGTTTGGACTCTACTACCACTTACCATCAGGTGGAGTAGAGTCATTTGCCCTCCCGGCGAATATAAAAAAAAAATAAAAAAAATAATAACTTTTCTTAGTGCTTTCAGAATTAATGTAACGGGGAGGAAAGCTATTAAAGTAGAAGTTCGATCATAAGATCATAAAAGCATCTATAACCAATGCATCTGGGTCGCGGTGCCAAGATATATATTTTTTGCACTTTTTATTGATCCTACTTGCAAATATGTCTATATCCGGAAACTCAAAAACTTTCACTATATTTTGGTATGTATTATCAGAACGTTCCCACTCAATGTCTGGGTGGACACGTCTCGCACATCAGCAGACCTTATGTATGAAGCAAAAACAAATATATTTTGTTTTTAACTTCTGTGTTAAGCGTTGGTGCACTAATAAGCACGCAGTTTGCTGTTGCTAAATACGTGTTCAAAAGAACCTTACGCGCTTCCTTGGATAAGCCAGAGGTAGCTATAAGTTGAAGCCGTACAGCAAGATCAGATTGTATATTGTTGCTGTTAGATTTCGATTGAGATGAGTCATCGCCTAAAATTTCTAGTAGTTCATTCGAAGAAGAAGCGTAGCAGTGGCAGCGTTGGTTATGGGTTGTATTTCGGTGGCAGCAATCGTATACAGCTGCTGCTCGGTGTCAGTATTCGGAGACGGCTGGGGCTCAATATAGCTGCCCGTAGCTGCCAGTGGTACAGCGGTCTTGCTTGTTTGGATTGGCACGTCTGGAATGTAAATTCCATTGTAAGTGTGACGTGAAGTAATAACGTGATATTCCCAAAAAATGCCCGCATTTTATAATAGTAAAATGTTAAGGTGTTAATAGCAAAGTAGTAATCCCAATGAGTACTCGCATTGGTATTATTAACTTGAATTTTTTATACGCTTTATTAGTAAAGAAACAATCGCAATGATTGTCCACGACAACGTCGTAGGTAAGTGTTACCGGTAAGTGTGGTATTCCCAAAGAATACCCGCGTTACCACATACTAATTTAACCGTATTATAAATGTAAGAACGTTAAGGTCAGCAAGCAAAGTGATATCCCCCAGGGGTAACCGCATTGCCGTTATGGTGATCCACATAATTTTTGTGTATGAGATTCCCAGAGATTGCCCGCAACACGTTTACAAAAGTGGGTTTTATCATTCGCATTATATTATTTATCAAGAATTAAAAAAAATGATATGTGGGTAGTTAAAAAATTACCAATCCTCTATGGATAACGGCACTGGCGGCTGCATTGAGGGTTCTCTTAGTCCTTGCTCAACCGAAGAATCAGATGACGAGGAAGAACTTGAAGAGTCGAGTCTGATGTTGAAACCTGACGATCCTTTCTTCTCTGGACACGCATCAAAATTCGGGAACCTTTTTTCGCATTACATTCCAAGTTTGAGTACTATCTGGATTGCGCTTGCCCATTTTATATAACCTTTAGCAAAAAAGAAATGAGCGTCACCAAACAATTTTGAAGTGTGCAGTGGCGGAGCACTGAAATCTGAATGATGTAAGGCCGTTATGACGATTGACAGGAACAAAAAATAAATAAATCTCAAAATCAGTGCAGATGGCGCCACCGTCGGGTGAACTACAAGTAAACTCAACTTCTTGCTAATCTAAGAGTACAAAACACGAGTATAATCTCTTTTGTGCCTTCAGTCACACTACGTCACTTACCCTTAAACCCGGAACACAACAAAATTAAGTATTGCTGCTACGGAATGCAAAGGTGGCAGAATATTTGATGAGTGGGTGGTACCTACCCAGAAGGGCTTGTACAAAGTCGTACAACCATGATAAAACTACGCATTTTTGAATAATTTTAATTTAACTCTCAATGCTTACGTTAGGGGAGAAGGGGAAAATATTGATAGGTACTAAATTCTGATGATTATCTAAAAAAAATACCCGACCTAGCTGAACGCAGGAATTTTCATCAACAGTAATTCGATACAGTATTATAGTTAGGATATAACGTTATACATGAAACACTAGTTGTTTTATTTATTTGTAATAGCACACTTACAACATACATATAAAGCATTGAAAAAAATAATTATAAAACAATAATAGTATATCTAATATGCATGTCAATTGCAAGTATACATAGCACTTCCAGATTCAATCTAATCACATTCTTATTAATAGTAACGAAAAATCATCAGTAATTTTTAAAAATTACAAAATTAAATAATAAATAATGTCATTGCTATAATAAAAAATCAATCGGCGAAATCATAATTAAAAGTATTAATTAAAACTAATCATGCATTTTATAATAATTAAGTAACTTTTTTCTAAAGATTGAGGGAGATTCATAAAAAATGTCAATGTCCGGAATTGATTTTACGATATTGTTATATTTATTACACAACCGTACTAAGGGAGCTTGTTTACCAATATGAAACTTTACGCGAGAAGTATGAAATATTTTGTGGGTGTGAGTACTTATGTGTGCCCTAGACGCAACTGATATTATTCTCTCAATTAATTGTAGGAATTTAAGTTCTAATAATTCGTGCCTACTTCGAAGAGAAATATTAAATTTTGCCAAACGTTCTTAGTATAACTGTCTGTGTGAAAAATCCTTTTCACTAATGAATTGTACAAGAGTATTTTAATTTTTCCTGAAAAGCCTTGAGTGTTCCGCTTGTAGAAACCAAGATTTTGAGCAGCTTTAACAACTATGTTATCAACGTGAGTTACAAAGGTTAGACGCCCGTCAATAGTAATTCCTAAGTCTTTAATTTGGTATAACTTTTGTAATATTTTATTTTCAATTGAGTAACTAGAAACAAGCGGTTTTTTCTTACGGGTGGTTATTAATAGTACACACACACGGTGGTTTACGTAGTGCATGCCATTAAAGTGGATATAAATAGTCAAGTGAAATAATTTAAACATAACGATATATTAATCAAAATTGTATACAGTCTTCGATCAACAATTATGCAGTGCATAAAAATGGAAGGTGAAAAATACTAATTTAATTTTTTGCTGTGGACAACACTCACTTGAAGCTGTCAATTACAAAATGTATTTGTATCTATCAGCTCGTTATAATCTGTGACTGTTATTGTCTAATGTCATATTGCTAATGGTAAGCAATGTTTTTATTTTATTATTTACAAAGCTTAATCACTATTTAAAATGAGTTCGGTACAAGAACGCTTACAATTAAAACGGGTGCCACTGGATACATGGAATGTTCGAGAACAATTATGCCTCGCATCAGCTGTAGTGCGAAGCGGCGATCAAAACTGGATGTCAGTCTCGCGGGCTCTGAAAACTGTCGGCGAACCCAATAGACCGCCGGACTGGTATTCTCAAAAGAGGTGATATATCATGATCTTTAACTGGCAGACTACGAACTCTTGGTAAAAATACTGTCAAGTGGTCCACCTGTTAAGTAGTCACCACCGCCCATAGACATTGGTACTGTAAGAAAACCATCTCTTACATCGTCAATGGGCGCCAATAGGTTGGTGCCTTGGGAACTAAGATGTTATGTCGCTTATAACATTGGTTCACTCGCCCTTTAAATCCAGACCACAACAATACTAAGCATTGCTGCTATGGAACATATAAGCGTTAGAATATATAGTGAGTGGGTGGTGGTTATCTACCTACCTTCAAGTAAAAAATGTACAAGTACTTATCCGATAAACAATGTTTTTTTTTTTTAGTCATCATTAATTCCATAATTTATTGGGTTGTAAAATTCCTAGAAAAACATGACTCTTTGTAGCGAGAGATAATTTTTGTACATTACTTACGGCTAGCTATTTACAGTTTTACTTTTAAATATTGTTTAAATGAAACGAGTTATACAATGTTCTGTTCTTTGTTCGAATCTCAAATCTCACAGAAAGATACAAACCATCAGAAAAAAAAGATATAATTAATTGTGTAACTAAATATTACTTAATCAAAATTTACAAGGATTTATTATTAAAATACTAATGATGTAAGTGTCAAAATAAGGAATAAATGAACCATATATTGTTTTGTCAATATTAATTTTAATGCACAATATTTTTTTTTTTTTTTTTATAGAATAGGAAGGTGGACGAGCATATGGGCCACCTGATGGTAAGTGGTCACCAAACGCCCTTAGACATTTGCATTGTAAGAAATGTCAACCATCGCTTATAGCCAATGTGCCACCAACCTTGGGAACTAAGATTTTATGTCCCTTGTGCCTGTAATTACACTGGCTCACTCACCCTTCAAACCGGAACACAACAATATCAAGTATTGCTGTTTTGCGGTAGAATATCTGATGAGTGGGTGGTACCTACCCAGACGAGCTTGCACAAAGCCCTACCACCAGTTAGCTGGTAAGGTAAGTTCAAGTCTCAGTTATTAAACTTCTCATGTTATGAGTCTACATTATCTGTGACTTAGGTTTAAAGACATTTATTCTCTTCTTCTTCTGCCTCTCCACTACTGGAGAATGGCCGTCAGCTCAGCAAATTTTTTGCGGTCTCGCGCCAAGTAAAATAGTTTTTCCACGCTGGCGATCTTCATTCATTCGCAGATTCTTATTTATATTATATAAGACATATTATAGTCACTTACTTGAGAACAGAGGTTACATGGTGTGTACAATTAAATTCGCCATTCCATCTTAAGTAATAATTACGAAATTTACACAGTTACAAATTTAATTACAAATTGAACTAAAATAAATGAGATAAATAAAAATAAAACAAGAACAAGACAAAAATACAATAAAAAATAGGCTGATTAATTAATTAAGTTAAATAACAATAAATACAAAAAAGTTACAAAAACGTTTCCGCTGATTGTTCATGTATGTATATCCTTATATTAGGAATTAAAAAATAGTTTTTACCCACCTAACTCATTTTATTGTCAAAAGATGTTCATAATATAATTAGCTAGTTTTATTTTGAATGAGGTAAGTGAGTTTACATTTTTTATAAGTGAGGGTATTTACAATCGTACAAAAGTACAATTGTGCGCCTTCAAAAGTTATACTTTTTTTGCCGTAATTAGTTTCAGTTTTGGGTAAAACTGGTGCATCTAGATGTTTCTTTCATTTTTTTAAAGGATATGTCAGTATGTATAGCTTTGTTTAAGGTTTTTTCAATATAAACACATGTTTTATAAAGTTTATTTGTAGGTGTTAAAAATGGATAGTTAAAAATCATTTTTATAATTTTGTTTTGAGCAATTTTTATGTCTGACAATTTAGTTTTCGTAGCACCTCCCCGGATCTCAATTAAATACAATAAATGGGGTTTTACTAAAGCATTGTTGATTGTATGACGTAATTTGTAGGGAATACATGTGACTATGTTACGAAGTTGTCCAATTAGAGTCGAAATTTTTCTTTTTATGTGATCTATATGTACAGCCCATGTTAGCACTATCTATTTTGAGGCCAAGATAACTTTCACTGGTTTTTTGCTGTAAAGGTATATCATTAATCGTAAGAGGGTCAAACTGCGGAATTATCTTGTTTTTAGCTTTAAATATTAAATAGTATGTTTTAGAAATATTAATTGTTAATATCGGAACCATGAAATTAACTTGTTTAAATCCCATTGGGCTTGTGAGATAAGGTCGTGTATGGAGTGTTCAAAATAGAAGACAGGTGTCATCTGCGTAGAGGGTTAGATGTCCTAGTAGTCCTGTTTCCTGTATGTTATTAATATAAATTAAGAATAGTAAATGACCTAAAATAGACCCTTGTATCCATTTTTACAATTTGTAATCTGTTATGTAAATAAGATTGAAACATTTTCAAGGCGTTTCCGGTAACATTTAAAGTTTCTAATTTTTAAGTTTCTAATTCTTAAGTTATAACGCGTAATGTGTTTTTCCAGCGTTAAAAAAATGTTTTAAATTTATATTTAACATTGAAAAACAAATTAATAAGGTTTATTACTCAACACAAATTATATAGATGATTTGAGTGATGTTAGCAATCATTGTTTTTTATTCAATATATAATTATTTTATTTTTATATAGAATAGGAAGGCGGACGAGCATATGGGCCACCTGATGGTAAGTGGTCATCAACGCCCATAGACATTTGCTTTGTAAGAAATGTTAACCATCGCTTACATCACCAACCTTGGGATCTAAGATGTTATGTCCCTTGTGCCTGTAATTACACTGGCTCACTCACCCTTCAAACCGGAACACAACAATACCAAGTAATGCTGTTTTGCGATAGAATATCTGACGAGTGGGTGGTACTTACCCAGACGAGCTTGCACAGAGCCCTACCACCAGTAATACATAAGTATGTGTATGGGACGGCTCTGCTAAGTACCAGCTTGAAGCTTTGGATTCAGTGGGTCGTCGTGCTAGAAGGCTCATTGGCGACCAGACACTGGTCACAAAACTCCAGACCTTAGAACATCGTCGTAAGGTTGCCTGTCTGTCGGTATTCTACAGGATATATTTCGGAGAGTGTGCTCAGGAACTATTTAATTTGGTTCCCTCGTCACCTTTTTACCACAGAACTGCGAGGCATCGAAAAGATCTGCACCCGTACGTACTTGACGTATCTAAGACACGTACGAAACGATTTGCTTCCTCGTTTCTGATACGCACCGCCAAGGTCTGGAATACCCTCCCGACCTCTGTTTTCCCCACCACCTACAATGTGGGTACCTTCAAGTCTAGAGTGAATAGGCATCTTCTAGGCAAGCGCGCTCCATCTTAGACTGTATCTCACTTTCCATCAGGTGTGATAACAGTCAAGCGCAAGCCTATACATGTAAAAAAAACGATAAGGTGGCCCAATGCTCGTCCGCCAAGGTCAATTGTGTTACAATTAATTTTGGGAAACATTCCATTTTTTAATTGATTGATATTTGGTTTTGTTTACCAAATAATTATACTGTAACATGACGATTCAAAAATGCTTATATAAGCCTGCTTGAATAAGGAATATTTTAATTTCATGCTTCACATTATTTATTAAAAATAGATACCCGACCCGGCTTCAAACAGGTAGAATAAGGTTCAACGTAAAATGTTTATATCGTAATGCATATAACTCGAATGGTTTACTTTGCACACTTCAGTAAAACTCTTAGTCGGAAAGCTTTTTTTTGACATATTCAACATTTATTGTAAAATTAAGCGAATTTACACAAAACAATAAATTATACTCCTCAAACCTGCTCTTGATGCACTCTGTCCATTGGTGAAAACTGTATGAAAATCTGTTTATAGTTTTTGGGTTTATCCCGTTCAGACAGACACGATGGGAACTTTGCTTTATAATCTGTAGTGATTGATGACTCGTTCCAGCTGTGCAGCGCAATACGGAGCACTGTTAGAACATGTGGATACTCCTAAACGTAAGAAGCGGAACTCGGAAGGTGGTGTCGAGACGCCGCAGGAGAGTATCCTCAAACAACTCACACAGCAAAGGATTCTTGAGATACAGGGTACACTCAGCGAGATGAACAACCAATATGAACAGTTGAAGGTATGACCTGACTGATATTGTTACAGCTTGACTACCTAGTTGGTCTATACCTTACCTAACTGAGACTCCTAAGCGCACACACAGGCACGCATTGGCGATATAAAGAATGAAGGAAGCAATGTTAATATGTATTTATTATAGGGCCAATGTATATAGACGTTGGTGGCCATTTACCATCAGGTCGCTCATTTGCTCGTCCACCTACCTATAACATGAAAAAAACACAAGCAGTTTTGCACCCCAAGCCGGGTTTTCCTAGTCTCGTGAAATGGCGGGAACTCATTCACGAGAGTAAAGCTGCGGGCGTAAACTAGTTCTCTATTATTTCAGATCATATTGTATTTTTGTTCATTTTATAATATGCAAGCTGGTGGTTACAGAACGAAATAGCGGAGGTACGGAGTCAGACGACGACGGACGATCGCATCCAGGAGCTTTGGTCGGGGATAGAGGCGGCGAAGCGCGCGAGGGAGCGCGAGTGTGCGAGGCGGGCGGCCTGGCTCAAGGAGAGGGAGGAGCGCCGTGCGCGCGCAGAGAGGACGTGGCGACCGTCGCAGACGCCACCACCCACCACGCGTGAGTCGCCACACATTAATAATACTCAGTATTCAATTCAGTTCATTTGCTTTAAACATAATATATATGTTGGTCTAGTGGCTTGATGTAAGGCCGCAAACCCGGAGGTAGTAAATAATGAAAATTATTGTTAATTTCCTTTAAATGAAATATAATATATATTGGAAAAGCCGAGAGGCCTAATGGTTGGAACGCGTGAATCTTAACCGATGATCGTGTGTTCAAACCTGGGCAAGCACCACTGAATTTTCATGTGCTTAATTTGTGCTTATAATTCATTTCGTGCTTGACGGTAAAGGAAAACACCGTGAGGAAACCTGCATGTGTCTAATTGCACTGAAATTCTGTCACATGTGTATTCGCCAAACCGCATTGAAGCAGCGTGGTGGAATAAGCTCCAAATCTTCTCAAAGGAGAGATATTTTTTTTACATGTGGAAGCGTATATGCTGATAGTCTTTAATAAATAAATAAATTCGCTTAGCTCTCGGTATCTTTCATTCTGTTGACAAATATTTTTAAAATTTTTGCAAGCCCGTCGTGGTTGCCACCCTATTCCAACCACCACCCTATTGTGATTGTCACTTATTCTACAGCCAAATTGGCGCACCTCCAACATCTCCAGATTGGTCTCTCCAGTTATACACGAGTTGGTGCTGTTCCAAAGACTTCTCATCATAGATACAGCTTGTTCTATAAAAACGAAAAATCCCATATTCATATATCAGCTTTTGTAAATTTTCAGCCATTAATCGATTTTTTTTTTGCAGCAACAACAGCACCGCCATCCTCGCCGTTGCTAACTTCGCTTCTCAAGTCGTCGCCGGTGGTCACCACGCCGCAGCACATACCACACCCCGCCACTGTCGTCGGTGAGTTCGATGAATATAAATTTGGACAGTCTTCAAAAATTGTATAGGTTCACACGGGTGAAACTGTGTGGAACAGCTTTTATATAGTTATAATATTTTCATTTACTAAGGGTACGTACCATCCACTCATCAAACATTCTTCCCTCAAATGGCAATACTAAGCATTGCTTTGTTCAGGATTGAAAGGTGAGTGAGCCAGTGTAACTACAAGCACAAGGGACATACCATCTTAGTTCCCAAAGTTGGTGGCGCATTGAAGATGCAAGGAATGTTAATGTTTCTCACAGCGCCAATCAGTCATCAATCACTACAGATTATAAAGCAAAGTTCCCATCGTGTCTGTCTGAACGGCATAAACCCAAAAACTATAAACAGATTTTCATACAGTTTTCACCAATGGACAGAGTGCATCAAGAGCAGGTTTGAGGAGTATAATTTATTGTTTTGTGTAAATTCGCTTAATTTTACAATAAATGTTGAATATGTCAAAAAAAAGCATTCCGACTAAGAGTTTTACTGAAGTGTGCAAAGTAAACCATTCGAGTTATATGCATTACGATATAAACATTTTACGTCGAACCTTATTCTACCCGTTTGAAGCCGGGTCGGGTATCTATTTCTTATAAATAATGTGAAGCATGAAATTAAAATATTCCTTATTCAAGCAGGCTTATATAAGCATTTTTGAATCGTCGTGTTACAGTATAATTATTTGGTAAACAAAACCAAATAACAATCAAATAAAAAATGGAATGTTTCCCAAAATTAATTGTAACACAATTGACCTTGGCGGACGAGCATTGGGCCACCTTATCGTTTTTTTTTACATGTATAGACTAGCGCTTGACTGTTATCACACCTGATGGAAAGTGAGATACAGTCTAAGATGGAGCGCGCTTGCCTAGAAGATGCCTATTCACTCTAGACTTGAAGGTACCCACATTGTAGGTGGTGGGGAAAACAGAGGTCGGGAGGGTATTCCAGGCCTTGGCGGTGCGTATCAGAAACGAGGAAGCAAATCGTTTCGTACGTGTCTTAAATACGTCAAGTACGTACGGGTGCAGATCTTTTCGATGCCTCGCAGTTCTTTGGTAAAAAGGTGACGGGGGAACCAAATTAAATAGTTCCTGAGCACACTCTCCGAAATATATCCTGTAGAATACCGACAGACAGGCAACCTTACGACGATGTTCTAAGGTCTGGAGTTTTGTGACCAGTGTCTGGTCGCCAATGAGCCTTCTAGCACGACGATCCACTGAATCCAAAGCTTCAAGCTGGTACTTAGCAGAGCCGTCTCATACACATACTTATGTATTACTGGTGATAGGGCTCTGTGCAAGCTCGTCTGGGTAAGTACCACCCACTCGTCAGATATTCTACCGCAAAACAGCATTACTTGGTATTGTTGTGTTCCGGTTTGAAGGGTGAGTGAGCCAGTGTAACTACAGGCACAAGGGACATACCATCTTAGTTCCCAAGGTTGGTGGCGCATTGAAGATGCAAGGAATGGTTAATGTTTCTTACAGCGCCATACATGTTATCTGTTTTATTTGTAAAAAAAAATGTTTACATTCACGATGAGATTTTGGTATTTGCAGATTCCGTATCCCCATCAGCTGGTGCTCCAACGCTGTCTCTATTACTGGAACAGGCGCAGGACAGCAAGAACGCAGCCATTGAACATATCAAGAGTCAGCTGGTGCAGATAGAACACCAGCTCAAAGGTATATAAAGTATAGTAACGGCCTGTGACTATCCCACTTCTGGGCTAAAGCCTTCCATTTTGAGGAGAAGGTTTGGAAGCTAGCTTATTATTTTTATATTATATATGACGAACAGGTTGGCGTGGTTGGTAGATATTTGCTTTTTACCCCGAAGGTCATCGGTTCGATTCCCATCCAGGACAGATATTTTGTATACATGAACTGTTTGTCCTGAGTCTGGGTGTAGTTATCTATATAAGTATGTATTTACAAAAGAAAAGTAGTATATGTAGTATATCAGTTGTCTGGTTTCCATAGTACGAGCTCTGCTTAGTTTGGGATCAGATGGCCGTGTGTGAATAATGTCCCAGGATTAAATTTAATAATTTTATTTAGTAAAGAAACATTAATTATTCCACCATGCTTCAAATGTTAGATATTCACAAACCAAGAGATTAATTATAAAAATACTTAAAACATATGTTTGAAGATTCGGCCGTTAACTTACTTGGTGCAAGCCAGTCTGCGTAGATACCACAATTTGATCACGGATTCTACCGCCAAATAGCAATACTTGATATTTTGTTACGTGAGATGGTGACCACTTACCATCAGACCGGGCATTTGTCTATTTTATACAAAAAAAGTGTTCTTACCACGTGGTCTGTGACGGTCTATTTCGAACTGGTTTTTTTTTTCAGCAAGCACCCAGGCGACAGTGGTACCACAGCCCGTCATTCAGCCAGCGCCCGCTGTGGACATTGACGATATAGAAATAAAGGCAGAAGACGTGTATGCGTTTCGTGATATTGACATTAACATACCGCCCGTCACGGCGCTTCATAAGGGGAACGTGAGGTAGGATATTAAAGGTAGACTTGGTGGTAGAAGTACCACCCGCTAATCACAAATGTATACCGCCAAACAGCAGTACTTGGTATTGTTGTGTTGTTGAGCCAGTGTAACTACAGGCATTGGGACATGACATCTCAGTTCCCAAGGTTGGTGGCGCATTGGTAATGTGCGGAATGGTTACCATTTCTGACAGTGCCAATGTCTCCCATATACACTACTTCAAAAAAATATTAATATAAATTAAAGACAAAAAAGTCACGAACAACACGTCTGTGAATAGAAATACATATATATATATTACATAATTTTATGGGTGGTGGTGACCACTTACCATCAGGTGGTCTATTTCCTCGCCCTATTTTATTAAAAAAGGGGTTAAGCAGCGATGTGTTAAAAATATGTTATTATTCCAGAGTTGCCGAGAAACCAGCACCGAAGAAAGAAATCGAAGCTCCAGCGTCCGAACCGGAAGTGGTCGAACCGCCCATTGTCGAGGTCAAGGTAGGAATTACGCATTTTTTTAATGTTATAGGTAGACGGACGTGCCATTGGCCACCTGATGGTAAGTGGTCATCACGGCCCATAGACATTGGTATTGTAAGAAATTTTAACCATCCATTATATCACTAACCTTGGGAACTAAGATGTGCTGTCCCTTGTGCCTGTAGTTACACTGGCTTACTCACCCTTCAAACCGGAACGCAACGATACTAACTTACGATAAGCCTTGCTTAGCGGTAACATATGCGTGTTGAGTGTGTGGTACCTACCCAAATGGGCTTGCACAAACCCCTATCACCTAGTAAATAAGCCCTATGAGCTTAGTCCACAAATTCAAGGTAGTTTTATGAAGCGAGCTGTGCTCGGATTAACTATTTGTGATAAAATCACGAATCAGTTTATACGGAGAGGAACCGGATCCTCGCGAAATTTTCATCTTTGTTATTATTTAACAATTTCATTATTTAATAATTGTTTGAATTAAATCTGTCAAAGTCAATCTGTTGGTTCGCCGTAGACTCGAAGGTCCGGGGTTTGGATTCCAGGTCGAGCCTATAACAAGATATTAGGTTTTTCTGTCGATAATTCTCAGTAGCAGCCCGGAGGCTGGAAGTTGGAAGTGTGTACACTCCCGTGCCTCGGAAAGCACATAAAGCCGTTGGTTTTGCGCCTGAACTCTTTCCGGTCGTATCGGATCGCCATCCCATCGGATTATGAGAGTTAGGGAATAGAGAGTGCACCTGTGTTTGCGCACACACCTGTGCACTATATCTCCTGCGCAATTGGCTAATCTCTCTTGAGATTGGCCACCGTGGCCGAAATCGGTCTGCAGGATTATTTTCCTTATTTATTTTAAATAATTTTTAATATAACTTTACATATATTTTCTTTATGCTTGAATTGTTATATATTGTATTTTAAAAGACTTTTACTCTTTTAATGTATTATTATTAGAAACTTTATTGGTGTATGTATTGGCTTGTTTCCTGATATATAAATAAATAAAATATAATTCATTTTCAGGAGGAGCCGGTTCCTGAAACAACCATCGTGGAAGATATGACGCCTAATGAAATGGAGACGGTATGTTTTGTGATAAATGTTATTGTGTGTGTGTGTACGGGAACTGACAAATCTCTGATGGAGAAGGTTGAAGAGCTGATAAGAGTTTTAATTAATTGGTTCACACGGTGCATGCCAGTAAAGCTCCCAGTTGGCATGATGTATTCCGACATCTTCTACAATCGTTGTCATATTTCAGTTAATTTACACAAAACAAGCCGAAATGGCCCAGTGGTAAGAACGCGTGAATCTTAACCGATGATCGTGGGTTCAAACTCGAGCAAGCACCACTGAATTTTCATGTGCTAAGTTTGTGATTATAATTCATCTCGTGCTTGACGGTGAAGGAAAACATCGTGAGGAAACCTGCATGTGTCTAATTTCACTGAAATTCTGCCACATGTGTATTCCACCAACCCGCACTAGAGCAGCGTGGAACAAGCTCCAAACCTTCTCCTCATAAAGAGAGAGGAGGCCTTTAGCCCAGCAGTGGGACATTCACAGACTGTTACTGTACACAAAACATTTATAAATTATACACCCAAACCTTCTTCGTGAATCAATCCGTCCATTGGTGAAAACCGTATGAAAATCTGTTCGATAGTTTTTGAGTTTATCGCGGACACACAGACATGACGGGGAGACTTTGTTTTATAATATGTAGTGCTTATTTATTTATTTGGCAAACATACAGCATAATATAATACATAAACATTTGGTAACAAAATAAGTCTCACATATGCCAACAAAGTTTCCACTTTTACATTTAAACATGGAGTGAACCCAACAATAACAAGTTATTTAACAATTAATTAAAATATATGCAAAAAAAATTAAATGTAATTTAAAAAGCAGAACAAATAAAAATATAGGAATATTAATCATAAATACTGATTCTCAGTCAGTTCTCAAATTTTGCTTCGAACCGATGAGTTTTTTTAACTACCAATAATTCTATATTTGATTTCAAGGTCGAAGAGGAAAAATCTCCACAAACACAAGAGGAGAAGGAAACTGAACCGAAAGAGGCGGAAGTGAAAATATCGTTTCCGGAAGTTAAATTTCCAACGCTGGAAATTAAGGTTATACAGCTGGACGAACAGAAGGATTCACAGATCAAAGAGGAAGTCAAAGAACCGGAGCCAGAGCCGGAACCGACAGCGCCTGAAGAGAGAACAGAAATAATGGAAGAAGATAAAGAAGAGACACGTACACAAGAAGAGAAGATCGCGGATGAACCGTATGTATGGCGTTTGCTTTTTAAAGTATTTGAAGTCGAGGTATTTATGATAGTTTACATCGAAGTAATAATGTCCTCCAGACCGATTTCGGCCACGGCGGCCAATCTCAAGAGAGATTAGCCAACTGCGCAGGTGATATTATAGTGCACAAGCGTGTGCGCAAACACAGGTGCACTCTCTAGTCCCTAACTCTCATAATCCGATGGGACGGCAATCCGACACGACCGGAAAGAGTTCAGGTGCAAGACCCAACGGCTGTACGTGCTTTCCGAGGCACGGGAGTGTACACACTTCCAACTTCCAGACCCCGGGCCGCTACTGAGAATTTTCTGACAGAAAAACCTAATAAATATGCCATAAACCAAATACAAGTGCGGTCTCACTTCAAGCCATTAGACCAACGAGGCAGACGTCGAAATAATATTTGGGGATAAAACGGTAAATGAAAAAAAGGAAATGCCTTCCACTGTACGTACATATACTGGTGGTAGGGCTTTGTGCAAGGTCGTCTGGGTAGGTACCACCCACTCATCAGATATTCTACCGCAAAACAGCAATACTTGATATTGTTGTGTTCCGGTTTGAAGGGTGAGTGAGCCAGTGTAATTACAGGCACAAGGGACATAAAATCTTAGTTCCCAAGGTTGGTGGCGCATTGGCTATAAGCGATGGTTGACATTTCTTACAATGCCAATGTCTAAGGGCGTTTGGTGACCACTTACCATCAGGTGGCCCATATGCTTGTCCACCTTCCTATTCTATAAAAAAAAAATACAACTAAAAGACTATATATTCACTTTATATATCAAGCAGCGGATCTAGATATTGTCAAATATATTTAAAAAAAATCTCCTAAGCTTTCGCTCGCGCGATAGAGAGATAGAGGGAGACAGAGAGTGGGCACACATTCGGTACAAAAGTAGCCAACATCCTTTCTTGGATTTCAAACTTGCTCCGTACCGGATTTCATCAAAATCAGATGAGGGGCGCGCGATTGGATAACAGTAACAGCCTGTGAATGTCCCACTGCTGGGCTAAGGCCTCTTCCTTTTTGAGGAGAGGGTTTAGAGCTTATTACATCATGCTGCTCCAATGCGGGTTGGTGGAATACACATGGGGCAGAATTTCAGTGAAATTAGACACATGCAGGTTTCTTCTCGATGTTTTCCTTCATCGTCAAGCACGAGATGAATTATAAACACAAATTAAGCACATGAAAATTCAGCGGTGCTTGCCCGGGTTTGAACCCACAATCATCGGTTAAGAATCACGCGTTCTAACCACTAGGCCATCTCGGCGCGAATGGATGTTACAAATAAATAATAATAATTTCAGAGAAGCAATCGACGAACCGCCGGCTCCAGTAGCTGAAGAAGCTGTAGAACCGCCACCAGCAGCACCACAGCCTGAAGAAGAAATAATCACAGACCCGCAAGACATACCCTTACCGCCGGAAATTGAGGCTAAAGAGGAAGAAAAAGAAGGTACCGTCACTCACTTTATTTATCCTATCTTAATATATATATATAATTCTTCTGTACGTGTTTTCGGAATGGCTGAACTGATTTGGATGAAGCTTAGTGTGTATATTTCGATGAGTTACTGGATTTGTTTTTATAAAATAGGAAGGCGGACGAGCATATGGGCCACCTGATGGAAAGTGGCCACCAACGCCCATAGACATTGGCATTGTAAGAAATGTTAACCATCGCTTACATCGTCAATGCGCCACCAACCTTGGGAACTAAAATGCTATGTCCCTTGTGCCTGTAATTACACTGGCTCACTCACCCTTCAAACCGGAACACAACAATACCAAGTACGTTTTTTTTTTTTTTTATATTCGCCGGGTGGGCAAATGACTCTACTCCACCTGATGGTAAGTGGTAGTAGAGTCCAAACGTGACGACGGCCAGTACAGACGGGAAAAACGTTCTGCACTAGCCGCCTTCGCCTTGCCGGCCCGCAAGATGCCTCTTCACGCCTCGTTTGAAGGAACCCGGGTTGTAAGAGGAGGGGAACACGTGAGCTGGTAAGGAATTCCATTTTTTGGAAGTGCGACAAAGAAAGGAGTTGCCAAATTTCTTTGTTCGCGATGGAATTGATGTCACAGTTAGGCGGTGACATCGAGAACCAGCTCGCGTGGACTTAAGAAGGAAGGGGGAAGCAGGAATTAGAGAGAATAATTCCTCAGAGCACTCGCCGTGATACAGTCGATAGAAAGCGCTCAGTGCTGCTATCTCACGACGCAATTGTAAAGGTTCAAGGGTGTTTGTGACCTTTACGTCGCCAATAATGCGTACGGCACGTCGCTGCAACCGGTCCAAGGCCTCAAGTAGGTACTTAGCGGAGCCATCCCAAAGGTGCGAGCAATATTCCACGTAAGACCGTACCTGTGTTTTGTACAGCAGGCACAGTTGTTGTGGCGTGAAAAAGCGCCGCACCTTGTTCAGAACTCCGTGTTTCCGTGAAGCTGTTTTTATAACAGCCTCGATGTAATCCCTTGGACTAAGGTCGCAGCGAACGTCAATCCCCAGCATGGCGATTTTGCTTTGCATCACCAGCGAAGTACCACAGAGGGAGGGAAGAGGGGAAAATGTTGACTTTTTCGCCGTGAGAGCGCATACCTGTGTTTTCTTGGCATTAAACTCAACAAGATTAACAGAGCCCCATTTGGCGATGAGCTCTAACGTCCTATCGAGTTCAATGACAAGATCCTTCCGCCTCTCCTCAATTTCCGCTTGCCCAGCCACTGCGCGTCCGTGGTATCCACCATGCACTGTACTATCGTCTGTATAGCAATGTATGTTCCCAAGAGAGAGCATATCATTGATATGCAAAAGAAAGAGTGTGGGAGATAGCACAGATCCCTGGGGGACCCCAGCATTCACACATAGAATTGTGAAGCGCAACCATCTACTAAAACACGAAGGCTACGCTTGTGTAGGAAGCTGGCAATCCAGGTGCATAGCTGAGCAGGCAGACCATATGCCGGCAGCTTGGAGAGAAGAATTCTGTGCCAGACCCTGTCGAAAGCCTTGCAGATATCGAGGCTGACAACCAACGATTCTCCATGCTTGTCGATAGCTTCACCCCAGAGGTGCGTTACGTACGCTAGAAGATCACCTGTGGACCGTTTTGGTCGAAACCCGTATTGACGATCATTAATTAAAGAGTGATCTTCTAGGTAATGGATCAGTTGGTTGTTTAAAATCCGTTCCATCACCTTACAAAGTACTGAGGTGATAGCTATTGGCCGATAATTTGCCGGATCAGACCGATTCCCTTTTTTGGGAACCGCTTGCACATTAGCTCTTCTCCAAGCCTCCGGCACACTCCCCGAAGAGAGAGAAAGTTGGAACAGGCGCGTTAACACAGGAGACAGCTCCGCTGCGTACTTCTTCAGCACTATGGCTGGTATTCCATCGGGACCGCTAGCTTTCCGTACATCAAGTGATTGCAGCTCCGCACGCACATCACGTTGCCTGATTTTAATGTCAGGCATCGTATGGCCACATGCAGGTATTGTAGGTGGCAGTGCACTACAATCATCGATGACGGAATTGTCGGCAAAGAGTTTAGCCAGGAGATCAGCTTGCTCTTGCGGACTGTGAGCTAGCGATCCGTCCGTATTTCTGAGCGGTGGCAGCGAAGGTTGGCAGAAATTGTTTTGCACAGACTTGGTCAGACGCCAGAAGCTATGGGAGCCCGTAGGATGCGAAACAAGGTCATGACCAATCTGTGCAATGCGCTGGGCATCCGCTCTCGTGTATGCCTTTCTACAGGACTTGGAATTTTTATTATAGTTTGCTTTCAGTGAGTCAATGTTAGATGCCCCGCTAATGCAGCCATTGATCCACTTGCGATATGCCGCCTGCTTAGATGATAAAGCATCGGCACATTCACGAGTGAACCAACGGTTACGCGTACTCCTACTGACGAGATCTGAGCTAGGAATGTAGTATTCCATTCCCAACATGATCTCGCCAGCAACAGCAGCGGCACCAGCTGTCGAGTCATTCCCACTGAAGCAACGTTCCTTCCAAGGGACCGACGCATAGTAATCGCGCATACCGTCCCAATCCGCCGACTTATAGTGCCAAACGCGACGTTTGCATACCGCTAGTGGTGGCAGCTTGGCCTGTGGCACTCTGGTAGATATAAGGCTGTGATCCGAAGAGCCAAGAGGAGCCTGAACCACAACCTGATATTCCACCGGGTGAGAAGTCAGCAGAAGGTCCAGTAGAGAAGGTGCTTGCCCATCAATGTCTGGGATCCTGGTGGGCTGATCAACCAGTTGGGTCAAGTCATGTGTGAGAGCAAAAGCATGAGCAGTCCTTCCAGCATGGTCAGTTTTGAGGGATTTCAACCAGGATTCGTGGTGAGCATTAAAATCCCCCAAAAACACCAATTCCGCGTTAGGAAATTGCTCTTGCGCAGCATCTGCCACCCGACTAAGATGGTCAAATAATCGGCTTGTCTCCAAGTCACCATTGTGGGATCTGTAGAGGCACACGTAAACTCGGCTCTGACGAACCAGGTCCACACGTACCACCAACATGGAGAAAGAGGGGTCCTCCAAGCAGCGCAGTCGGTGACAGCAAACATCCGTCCTGACGAACAAGCATACTCCGGCTTTCGCTTTGAAGGATTCTTCAAGCGTGTAGCCGGGATAATTAAGGTAGCTGGTATCGGCAGGACGGAGTATTTGTGTCTCGGTGAGAAACAACATTGCTGGCCGTGCTGTCTCGAGATGGTGGTGGACAGCGTTGAGATTAGTGTGGAGTCCTCGGATGTTAGAGAACTCGACCTCAAACAGCGAGGGTATGGTGGGGGTGTACACCGCTGTACGACCGTTATTTCTGTTTTGTTGCGCCATTTGGGAAAAATGAAATGGAAAAGAGACGTGAAGCGAGCGATGTATTGCCACGATAGGGATGGGCAAAGTGTGGAGGCGTGTTTCCCCAAGTGGTTGCCAAAAGGAAAAATACACTGACCCGCCGGACGGAAGGGCCCCCGAACCCCCCCGGAAGTGGCCGCCGGGACCCCACCTACTAGTCACCAACCGGTACGACGGTCCACCCCGAGATTATGCGTGGCCTGGTGGGGCAGCCTCACGAGCTGGTTAGGCACGCTCGGGCCCTTGTACTATGCCACGGGCGGCCAGCGGAACAGCCGTTTCTTCGGGTCTCCCTGTCCGGCAGGTCAATACAGTTTCCCCCGGCATTGGTTCAACAGCCGTCTCCATTGGACCAACACCCATCGCGGCAATACTCGCTCGGGCTCTGGCTGTACGCTGACTGACCTCGAAACGCGGCTGCAAGCCACTTCACGAGTTTTTCACCATGCGTACGGTGGTAACAAGCCAGGTGGATGTTAGCATCCTACCACCAGATGAGCAGATGGTCGCTCAGATATCCCTTAGTCGCCTCTTACGACACCCATGGGAAAGAGAGGGGCAGTGAAATGTATTCTTTCTCCGTCACTGCACGGATAGTACAAGTACAAGTACTGCTGTTTTGCGGTAAAATATCTGATAAGTGAGTGGTACCTACCCAGACGAGCTTGCACAAAGCTCTACCACCATTAATCGATCAATGGTCCTCCTGACTGGCCTAGGCCAGTCTGGGTACGGGCCTCGGGGTTGCCTCCCCTACGCGGGCTGTTCCTCCCCGACGGTTCAACCGTCGTGTCACTCAGTTCTGGCCCGAAGGGCCAGGGTCATTGTGACCCAGTGGCTGGTTGTCCCGATTGGTTTTTCGATGTATAAGGGTGTTGTCGTCCTATCATGTCTCCTAATCGTCGTCTTCCTCTTCACCGATGCCCGCATCGGAGTAGATGGTCGGCGACAGTAGGAGCTCACGAGGTAAAGGACGCCCCTCAGGTGGTCTAGCGTGCAGCGGTGCTATACCGTGGAGGTGTACGCTCGCAGTGCTATCCGCCTTTGCGAATAACGAGCGAGTGAGCTTGCGGACGAACTCCTCCACGGTGGGCGTCCTGGTGTCTCGGTGGATGACGTCATTCCTGACGTACCTCGGAGCTCCTACAATCATTTGCAGCTCTACCACCAGTGAAACATCAGTCATAGTTTGAAAATACTATTGGACTCAGTATATAGATAGTAGCGCCACCTGCGCTGCTGTCGGTATGTTACCAAATAAAACATGTCTGTATGGCAGGACGACGTCTGCCGGGTCAGCTAATATAATTTAAATTGAAAACAGTTACTTAACAATCGAAAACGTAGGTCGTATCGGAAAATCACTGGTTCGATTCTGAGTAGGCTTGTCATCTATATGGCATATTCCATAATAGCAAACCCTTGACTCACCACTATCAGAAACATTGACTGATAATAATTATAAAAACTAAAGCATACACTCGTCAAGTTACTTGGTGGTAGGGTGAGTGAGCCAGTGTAACTAACATCACAAGGGAGGATCTTAGTTCACAAGGTTGGTGGCGCATAGGCGATGTGAGGGATGATTAATATTTACAATGCAAATGTCTAAGGGTGGTGGTGGCATCGCCAGTCTGGCTACCTATTAAGTGATCTCTTACAGAATAGCATAGCTGCCGCTTAATATATATATATTTAATTAATGTAATGGTAATTTTTCAGCTCCTGAAATAATTCAACCATCGGAACCAGAGCCTGAAGAACCAGCGAAGGTAACCGCAGAGGTCGTAGAAGAAAAAGAAAAAACATTAGAAGAACCAGTCCCGGAAGAGACGGAGAAAAAAGAGGAGGTCCCAGAAGAGAGCGTAGAAGATAAATTAATAGAAGATATCAAGAAGGAAGACGATGCTGAGGTATGTTACGTTCTGTTTATATATTATTAGAAATCAGTATGGAAAAAGGTTTTTTAAAAAGAGATAAATCAAAACAACAATACAGTAAACACAAATAGAACAAAGGAATCAAAACTGAGCAACTGAAATATTATTTATGAGATATTCGCCACAACCGAGAGTCCAAGCAGAAGTGTCTAAAGCCAGCCTGGCCGGCCGATGAGCTCGGGGCCAGTCCCCACCACGACGATCATCACGTGATCAAGTCGAGCCGCTAGGCCACGCCCCGTCGGAAGACATTCCTAACAATATCATATTTGGAATTATTGAACGAATATTTTGTGGAATTAAATGTCTAAACATATATATGTATATAACTCTATTCGTTTACGTGGCCGCACGCCCATACGTCATACTGGTGGCAGAGCTTTGTGCAAGCTCGTCTGGGTAGGTACCACCCACTCATCAGATATTCTACCGCAAAACAGCAGTACTTGATATTGTTGTGTTCTGGTTTGAAGTGTGAGTGAGCCAGTGTAATTACAGACACAAGGGACATAACATCTTAGTTCCCAAGGTTGGTGGCTCATTGGTGATGTAAGCGATGGTTAACATTTCTTACAGTGCCAACGTCTATGGGCGTTGGTGGCCACTTACCATCAGGTGGCCCATATGATCGTCCGCCTTCCTATTCTAATTTGTTATGCGTTTTATGTTTCAGGATTCGATTCCACTAAAAGAAATGATAAAAGAAGAATTATCGCAAGAGGAAGTTAAGAGGGAGGGCGTGGAGGAGGACACGCACACGGAGACAGACGACGACACTCCCATGGAGGTAACTATAGTCAATTATTCCTCAAGGAGACTAGGCCCCCCATTCGACACTATTGTAATCTAAGTAAAGACAAAGTAAGACTTATTTTAAAATATTACTATGTACTTACAATAAAGTTACAAGGATAACAAAGGATTTTTTTTACTTTTTTTTATCGGGGCTTATAAATAATTTAATTTACTTATATAAAATTATTATTGATGAGTATATATTTAACCATAATAGTGTGTAAAAAGCCGAGATGTCCTAGTGGTAAGAACGCGTGAATCTTAACCGATGATCATGGGTTCAAACCCGGGCAAGCACCACTGATTTTTCATGTGCTTAATTTGTGTATATAATTCATCTCATGCTTGACGGTGAAGGAAAACATCGTGAGGATGTTTATTCCACCAACACGCATTGGAGCAGCGTGGTGGAATAAGCTGTAAACCTTCTCCTCAAAAAGGGAGAGGTGACCTTAGCCCAGCAGTGGGACATTCACAGGCCGTTACTGTAATAGTGTTTTTATTCTATAAATAGTAAATGTAGCTACTTCACGTTGAACGTCACAGCAGAGACGGGGCGGACCCAGGGAAGTGCGTTAAAGCTTGATGTTATATAGTCTTCCTCAACAAATGGGCCATTAGACGCGAAAAGTTGTTTTCGAATTGTGCTTTCAAATTTCAATTCTGTTTTATTATATTATTATAGTAATTTTTTTTTTTTCTCGTTTCCAGCTCAGTCGAGAAGAAGAGAAAGATGGAAAGAAAAAGAGAGATTACTCGAGGAAGAAGAAATCTGATTCTAGAAGTGAGGTTTTTTTTTCAATCTATAGTAGAATTTAAATCCTGTTAAATTTTAGTTTTCGAATTACCTCGGTTGCTTTATTATATATATTTGGTTCATTGAAGTATACTAATAAAATTTCATCCAAATCGATCCAGCCGTTTATGAGGAGTTACGTGACAAATACACGTACAGAACATTTATATATATATTTCTTTGCTATTCCAGCGTGCTCGGGCTCCGAGAGCGCTCCGGAGTCCCCGAGCGCGAGCGACGCGGAGCGACAGCACCGCCTGTGGAAGAAGAGCGTCATGTTGGTGTACAGCCGGTATGGCGCCGAGCGATACATACATTAAAGTGGTAGTAGAGCGTCCCACTGCTGGGCTAAAGGCCTCTACTTTGGGAGAAGGTTCAGAGTTTATTCCACCGCGCTGTTTCCGCGTGAGCTGGTGAATATACAAAGGATTCTTTCGATCAAGCACAGTGTCATAATGAATTATAAACACAAATTGAGCACATCAGAATCCAATGCTGATGGTTTACATTGATGTTCTACTCATGGCCAACTTCGACCCTCGTACATATATTGCACGTTAATACAACTTCGAGATAAGTATTTTTATCCGTGTAGTGACGGAGAAAGAATACATTTCACTGCCCCTCTCGTTCCCATGGGTGTCGTAAGAGGCGACTAAGGGATATCTGAGCGACCATCTGCTCATTTGGTGGTAGGATGTTAAACATCCGCCTGGCTTGTTATCACCGTACGCATGGTGAAATACTCGTGAAGTGGCTTGCAGCCGCGTTTCGAGGTCAGCCAGCGTACAGCCAGTGCCCGAGCGAGTATTGCCGCGATGGGCGTTGGTCCAATCGAGACGGCTGTTGAACCAATGCCGGGGGAAACTGTATTGACCTACCGGACAGGGAGACCCGAAGAAACGGCTGTTCCGCTGGCCGCCCGTAGCATAGTACAGGGGCCCGAGCGTGCCTAACCAGCTCGCGAGGCTGCCCCACCAGGCCACGCATAATCTCGGGGTGGACCGTCGTGCCGGTTGGTGACCGGAAGGTGGGGTCCCGGCGGCCACTTCCGGGGGGGTTCGGGGGCCCTTCCGTCCGGTGGGTCAGTGTATTTTTCTTTTTGGCAACCACTTGGGGAAACACGCCTCTACACTTTGCCCATCCCTATTGTGGCAATACGTCGCTCGCTTCACGTCTCTTTTCCATTTTTTTTCCCCAAATGGTAGCGCAACAAAATCGGGATGTGTGCCGGAGGCTTGGAGAAGAGCTAATGTGCAAGCGGTTCCCAAAAAAGGGGATCGGTCTGACCCGGCAAATTATCGGCCAATTGCTATCACCTCAGTACTTTGTAAGGTGATGGAACGGATCTTAAACAACCAACTGATCCATTACCTAGAAGATCACTGTCTAATTAATGATCGTCAGTACGGGTTTCGACGAAAACGGTCCACAGGTGATCTTCTAGCGTACGTAACGCACCTCTGGAGTGAAGCTATCGACAAGCATGGAGAATCGTTGGTTGTCAGCCTCGATATCTCCAAGGCTTTCGACATGGTCTGGCACAGAAGTCTTCTCTCCAAGCTGCCGGCATATGGTCTGCCTGCTCAGCTATGCACCTGGATTGCCAGCTTCCTACACAAGCGTAGCCTTCGTGTTTTAGTTGATGGTTGCGCTTCATAATTCTATGTAGTGAATGCTGGGGTCCCCCAGGGATCTGTGCTATCTCCCACACTCTTTCTTTTGCATATCAATGATATGCTCTCTCTTGGGAACATACATTGCTATGCAGACGATAGTACAGTGCATGGTGGATCCGCTAAGTACCTACTTGAGGCCTTGGACCGGTTGCAGCGACGTGCCGTACGCATTATTGGCGACGTAAAGGTCACAAACACCCTTGAACCTTTACAATTGCGTCGTGAGATAGCAGCACTGAGCGCTTTCTATCGACTGTATCACGGCGAGTGCTCTGAGGAATTATTCTCTCTAATTCCTGCTTCCCCCTTCCTTCTTAAGTCCACGCGAGCTGGTTCTCGATGTCACCGCCTTCTTTGTTCGCGATGGAATTAATATCTGTGATATCTGTGATATTAATTCCATCGCGAACAAAGAAATTTACTACTTTCTTTGTCGCACTTCCAAAAAATGGAATTCCTTACCAGCTCACGTGTTCCCCTCCTCTTACAACCCGGGTTCCTTCAAACGAGGCGTGAAGAGGCATCTTGCGGGCCGGCAAGGCGAAGGCGGCTAGTGCAGAACGTTTTTCCCGTCTGTACTGGCCGTCGTCGCGTTTGGACTCTACTACCACTTACCATCAGGTGGAGTAGAGTCATTAGCCCTCCCGGCGAATATAAAAAAAAAAATAAGTGCCGTCACTGGCCATAGTCCCCGCCAACCGAGAGGTCTCACCCAGCCAAAAATAATATAATTTTGCCCTAACCGCTTTTTATTTGGGGTGGGGCTTAAAGTTCCTAATGGTCTTGAATCTCTAATCCGACCTAGACGTCGCTGTTAG